>NC_056746.1:1566860045-1566962545 GCF_019279795.1 Protopterus annectens
TAATGCATTCAGTGAATAGTAGTAACTACAGATAAACATTTGAGTGTTGGACTTCATATCCTTCAGATATTCTGTACTGATGCAACCCGCCTTTATACTAGCCACCTTCAAGGTTAATCAGAGCATCTGAATGTTTGTCTCTAGTTTTGGCCCTTTTCCCACCATTCTCTCTGGCTTTGTCCAGCTTTCATGCACTAATAGATTGAGTGGTATAACAGTCTGTGGAAACACCACCATATGACTACTTTACATGCAAAAGATGTGGATACTGCCAGATTCAAACCATAAACACAATTACCCATGCTAATGTCTCTAGCCTACTGAGCCACACAGGCTGTCAGACAGGGATGTGTCATTCATCACACACTCAACAGCATACAGACATACATTGTCACCCCTACATTACATGAGAGATAGAATATGTGGACAGGTTCTCTGTCACTGCTCTTGGATTGGCTGGCCTGCTGATATTTCACTGTCAACTTACTGTTACAGAAGTTGTATGGGAACACTGATGTGTTGGGGTAGGGGAAGAGCAGCCCATGCTCTGCTGGCATAGACAGTTGTGCGACTGTCATGTTATCTCACTGTTTGCCATCTCCCTTGAAAATGTAGTGGATTTCCGGCCATGTGGCCTAGTGAATATTATGGAGCACATACTATTGGACAGAGTACCTGTTGTCCCAAGTGGCTGTTAGATCTCACCAAGTAGCCCAGTAGTCCAATGTATTCCCTTGCATATATGCAACAGGTCCATATATATGCTAGCATATTCTAGTACCCCTTACACGTGGTGTATAGGTGAGTGACTTACCTTGCAAATGCAGCAGTTGACAGACTTGTAGTTCAGGGCTGACTCTGTCTGATGCATGCAGTACACAGCCAATACATGGTTAAGTACAGGTTGTGTGAGCTGCTGGCATTATTTTTACTATATGTATGCAAGTTGGAGTGAATTGTCAGCTCCTAGGGCCTTAGGTTGTCAGTGCATGTGCTATGTGATGTCTCTTGGCCAAGGCCAGGGCATACTGGGCATGCCTATGTCTGCCTACATGGACATCCTCAGTGGGTTCCTCCTTGGACTCCCACTGTGGGTGTGGCTGTGGAGAACTAGGCCCAGGAGGGGGGTCTGTGTATCCCTTCCCTTTGATGATCCTGCTGCAGCTGTTTCTGCAGCATCATATTATGTAGCATGGCATATACTGTGAATATCTGTGCATATGTGGCTTGAGAGAACTGCATGGCTCCACCAGATATATTGAGGCACCAGAACCATGACTTCAGCAGCCCAAACACATGCTCTATGATGTACCTAGTTTGTGCATGTGCCTCATTATGGCGTTCCTCAGCAGGTCTGTGTGCATTTCTGATGGGTGTTATCATCCATGGTTCCAGGGTGTACCCAGCATCCCCAGTAAATGGCCATGAGTGATATCCCCCCTAACAAACATCTGGTACAGCTGTGATGCATGCCAGATATGGGAGTCATGATAACTGCCAGCACACACATTCATGATAATACCCTGGGCATTGCATATGACCTGGCAGTTGGAGTGATACAACTTGTGGTTGATGTACTCAGGGTAGTGTGCTACATGGTAGAAGTCTTGCTGGCTGTCTCCTCAGGGGTGTGGGGAAAATTAATGTGCTCACTGGCATTTGGTAGCATGGCACCCAGGAAATGATGGAGTACCCTGTAAGCAGATGCCTGTGATACCCCCATCGTGTCCCCAGTTGGTCTTTGGAAATTACCTGTAGCTAGTAAGCTAAGGGCTACACATACCTTTGTTTCCACTGGGATGAGTTCCCTTCTGTTGGCTCTGGGTCTGAGTTGAGGGCAGCAGAGCTAAGTGAGTTCTTGTAGTATTTCTCTGTCCACCCCGTAACTATCTACAATCTCCAGCTCATGTAGCTCCTGGAAGGTTACTCTGGGCCTGAACACTGTTCTCCTTCTCTGCCTAGGCCTAGCATCAGCAGCAGGAACAGCAGCAGCAGTGACCTCAGCATCTAGCACATACAGATGTAGCAGACCTGCAGCAGCCCCTAGCATTCCTTCAGTTAAAAATCCCAAGTCTGCCCTCCACTGGTGCAGAGTATAGGGGAGAAATCAGATTGTTGGGTATATGCAATTATAGTGCTCTGCTGTAGGTGCAGCCTGTGTGATTGGCTACTTATGATGTATTCCACCTGCCAAGTGCATCATTAAGGACTGTTAATTGCCCTAGGTTAAGTGAAACAAGGGTCATCAGTAATTAATATATCATTGTCTTTCTCAGTCAATTTATTTATTTATTTTTTTTGGACAGTCTTCCTCGCTCAGCAGTGGCATGCCATGCAAACATGGACTGCAAAGATAAACAATGCTCATCACTCAGTGTACATGCCCCCATGAAAGGTCATGCTCAGCATGGTGGTACACTGCACAAAAATGAGCAAACACAATGAAACACCCATCCCAAAGATAAACAAAGCTTAGCAGACACTGTACACACCACCCTGCTGAACAGAGCACCATGCCATACAAACAGACACCGCTGAGCTCCAATGAGCTTACAAGTCTTCAGACACCCCCCCCCCCCTTGATGTCAGCTACCTCTTTTGTGGACACCATCATGGCTCTGTGCCTACACCGATGGAATCTGTGGACATGGATACCCATTTGTGTTATTCAGTAACCCCAGCTCATTTCCATAGGGATACATGCACACAACCTGGAAACAACATGGTTCCAGGCCCTGCCTCATTAGCAACAGATCCATTCCACCATTGTAGATACTCCACACAGGGTGCTATAATACATTACTGTCACATACTAATACATTTGTTTTTTACACTCTTTTTTATTTTTTACTTTCATAAAGGCATGTTTGCATACTGCGGCCCACCGTGCAAACATACCCAAATCATTAAAAAAATAAAATTATTTTACATTATTTCTCATACAGTTTTGGGCACTCAGTAGATACTTTTGCACATATCTGTGTCTGCTATGCTGTTTCTGTACATTTAACTGCACATTTACAGCCCCTGGTGTCTGTTTAAAATTCTGTACAAGTAATTTTTCTGTGTACACAGATATCAGACACCATAACAGGGTCTGCAGGACTGCCTATCTGCTTGCTGGATCACTCTACCTTCCTCATTTGCATGCAGTTCACCTGCTTATGAGATGGTTTGAAGCCACAGATACTTCCGTGTAGGTGAGTGCATGCACACCACCCAGCTCTGTTTACTGGCTTGCAAACCTGCTTACTTTCATGTAAGCAGTGTGTCACCATGCTTAAATGAAAAAAAAAATAGTCTGTGTAAGCTTTATTAAATTCCCTAAACAGTATAAACAAGTACAGGCCTAGGACACAACCCTGTGGGACACCCTGACTGTAATCAAGGATTTCACCTGTCCAATTGCTGTATGATAATTGCCATGTCCTATGTGTAAGTCATGCAGCTACCCATCTTATCTAGAGTACATAGATACCTAGTTGTAATAATTTATTGATCAGTGTTTTGTGTATGACCTTATCAAATGCTGAAGTTAAATCTATATAAATTGCATCACAGCACACATTTTCATTCATAGCTGTTATTATATTGTTATAAAACATCATGTTACAGGTGGTAATATATCTATTTTCAACATATGCATGCTGATATATGCTTTCAAGTCCCAGTCTTTCCAGTTCTGACAATAACCTATCCAATAATACTTAATCCATTATTTTTCCGCAACATGAAATTAGAGGTAAGGGTCTATATGACTTTGGGTTTGTCTTACTCCCCGTTCCTTTAATGACAGGTTTAATAAGTGCATGTCTCCAATATTGAGGAATCTCCCCATATTCATATGTCCTAGTAAATAATAAATATAATGGTACTGTAAGTTCTTGCTGAAGTGTTCTTAGGTCATTATTAGTAATTACGTCACCTCCCAGTGCTTTCTTTAGATCCAGTTTGCGCAGTTCTTTTGCAATATAATCTAATGTGATTCCGATATCTGAGGATGTCACTAGGACAATTTATCGTCTCCTTTGTGAACCAAACTGCTTTGCATAAGATTTTGAAAATATATACATAATCTGTTGTGTCTGGGAATATATTTAAGAATCTACACTGAGTTTATCAATTTGTGTACCTTTGCTCCTTCCACATCTTATGTATCTATAAAAAGATTTCCTATTATGGTCAGTATCTTAAATTTTCTTCAAATATTTCTTGATCTTGTCTCACATTTTGCTTAATTTGTTTGTCCTTATTTATTTCAGGTTTCATAGTTGTAGTTTGACCACTTTTCCATTTCTTCTATTTTTGTCACTGATGTTAATCAGGTATCCTGATCTTATGGAAATATATCCCCCTGATGTTGTATGCCTAGATCCTGATGTTAGTCGTGTTTTTTAGTTTTTGCACTCAAGCACTTTCTCTTTCAAAACCTTCCACATTCCATCTGTAGATTTTCCACTGAACTCATCACTCCACATAGTTTTATAGAGTGACCACTTTGGTTTCATGTAATCGATAATTAACCTTCTTTGCATTGGTTTAGATTTCAGTTTGGCAGAATTATCTAGCAACAAATTAACCTTTATAACCCCATGATCACTGCACATCAACGGCAGTAAAACTTGACTTGAAGTAACAGTAATATCTTTAGGAACACAAATGTCTAGAAAGTTCTATTCCCTAGTAGTTTTTTTTTATAATCTGAAGCAATTGTTATTCCCAAACATATAGTGTGAATTATTTCCTTACTAATGCTGTTGAATCAATATTATTCCAGTCTGTTTCTGGTCATATTAAGTCCCCAGTTAATATTATTCTTCCCTCCTGTGTTTCATGCAAGAAATGTATGAATTCCTCTAGGTCATCAGCACTTGCTTTAGTGGTCTATACACTCCAACAATTGTTATATGTTCCGGAGTTGTCTTTATTGTCACTATTACACAGTCTATAGTATTGGTGTTATCACTGAACACATAATAACCACAGGTCTCATAACTATCTTTAATCTCTATCATAACACCTCCACCTGATTTTTTTTTATTAGAATATATGTTATAGTAAAAACATTCATACCCTGACAGAACTGGTTTCTAGTCATTGCTCCTTAACCATGTTTCACAAACAATAACAACATCAATCTTATGGAAATATAGCAAAGTTTCCAATTAAAAAAAAAAACTTTATTATTAATGCTCCCAGCACATCAATCAGAGATGCATCAAATGTTGCTATCTGCGAACTGGTAAATTTTCAGCTTGGCAAAAATATTGCATAGTGTTTGTCAAGTATTGCAAAATATCTGCTGCAAAAATTCTCTTCCCTGATCTTGACAAATGCATGTCATCCTGTCTGAACATGTGTGCCTAAAACTAGGCTTGGATGCTCTACACAGCTCCATTTTTTTAAAATTTTCCATGTAGGTATTTACCCAAAAATATTTTCATTCATGGTGACCTAACTATCCTTTTCATAAGTGATTTGTGAAAAATTCATCCTAACACCAGTAAAAGCTATACTAAGAGGGCCGTAAGTTCCCTACTAACAGTCAGAGAGTCCTTGCAGATGAGATCATTCGTACTTACATAAATAAAAACAGATCTATATAGATCCATACTTCCTTACATTAAGGTGTTCTAAGGCTTGTTTCACATCTTCTATTTTTGCTCCAGACAAGCATAGCACTAGTCGATGTTCATCTTCTCTGCAAATGTAAGTATCAGTTCCTCTAATAATTGAATCTCCAATTACAAGAATTAGATTTTTGACCAGATCTGAAGAATCTTCAACTTCTAATACAGTATTATCTGCTCTATTAATTGTTGCAAAGGAATGATCTTCATCACCATTAGTCATTAGTCCCACTGTGTTCATTGCTTATTACATTTGCAAGAATATAGTTCTCATCCATCTGGCTTTGTATATCCACAGCTTGAGCCATGTAGTCAACATCTGTCTTTCTCATCTTTTTTCTTGCATTACTGTTCTTCAATCCTTCCACGTTCAATGTTGGTTTCTTACTTTTCACCTGCCCCTTGCCTCTTTTTTTTTTTTTTACTGTCTCTTTTGGAAAAAAATATGCCTTCTTCTGTAGACTGAAGGTTTTCTGATAGAAAAATCTTCTCATTCTCTGTAATCAGTGTGTTACATAGCAAAGAAGTGTTCTTTTTAGTACATACATATTCTCTTTACTTAGGTCCATAGGTTCATAGGATGATGCTAGGATATTGGCCTGGAGGCCCTTATAAGCCTAGCCAAGAATCTCACCCATGTTCCCTCAAAGTCAGCACCTGTTTCCCCTGTCCAGCAGGGACACAGGTGGGATACCAGGAGTATATTTTCTGTTTCCCATCCAGTCATCCAGGTTCCTCTATGGGGGAGTCTTTGGGACACAAATCTATCCCGCCAACAAGTTATATTAATGTCACAGACTAGGTTAAGGCCTTGCATGTGGGTTGCATGAGTGAAGTTTGTCTTACGGATATACAGCAACTCCATCAAGGCTATGTCTGATATGGCCTGGTATGCCAGACACAGGTCTCCTCTGAGCAGTCTGTATGAGACTGAGTAGAAGGACAGGGCTTTTAGCCTATCTGCATAGTATAGGTGTTTGATACCCTGGATTTTCCTGGTCAGGAACCACTGTGGTCTCTCCAGCTGCTGCATGTGCTTGGCAAGATACATGCCAAAGAGGGCATTGTACTCGATAATGGATCTCATAAGGGAGGAGTACAGTGATGTTATGACCTTCTTGTTCCTGGATGAAATACCCTAATTTATGAGGTGGGTCATGCACAATGCCTTCCGTACAACGAAGACAATGTAGGCTAGAGTCAAAAGTCAGGTTGCTATCAACCTGGGTGCCCAAGTCCCTCATGACTGATTGCATGCTTAGTACATTGTTATTAATGTGATAATTAGTGGAGACATTTTCTCCAAAGAGCATAATGATGCATTTTATGGCATTCAGTTTGAGGCCATGCTTCTGACACCAGTCATTAGTTTGGGTAAGGCCCTCTTGGAGGATGTTCACATAACTAAAGGAATTTAAGACACTGCCCAGCTTGCAGTCATCTGAAAACTTGGTCAGCCACTAACGACTTGTTTTGGTTTGCACATCAGAAAAGTATATCCCAAACAGTAGAGGTCCCAAGACTGATCCTTTGGGTACACTGCTCGTTAAGGGTCTACTACTAGAGGTGGCTTCCCCTACTTTAATGGAGTGGGTTCTATCAATGAGCCAGTTAGCTACTCATCTGGTATCATACGGCTTGATGCCTAGCAGGGAGTTTTTATCTATTATGCCTAAGTGGGGAATAGTGTCAATGGCTTTGGCTAGGTCGAGGTAGGTGGTATGCATCGTCTTCCCCTCTTCCATGGCTTTGGTGACTGTTTCAAAGAAATCAACCAAGTTTAACAGGCATGATCTCCCATTGACAAAACCAAACTGTGTGGGGTCAAGCATCTGTTTACAGTTTCTTTTTCTTCCTTGTTATTTCTTGTGAACTTCTTTCTTTCTTTTATTTTTTTGTTTCCTTTTAAACACTCCGTATCCTCAGAGTACTAAATTTCAAATCTGTCAAGGGTATCACCTTGTTTCACCAGGGTTGAATGATCTTTATAGGCAATACACACAGCATTTCCTAAATGTGTTCTATTTGCTCTTTGCCTAACATTATTTATCTCAGCAGTCTAGTCATTAATATGTGAAACAAGAGTTCTCCAAACTGTGCCAGTTGCACAAGTACAATCATAAATTTTGACATGAGGAACACAGAATACCAGTATTATTGGGTGTTACCTTTAAATATGTATAACATTTATTACACTGTACAAGATTTTTGTGCTTTAGCAAATCATTAATGGCATAATCATTTAAGGAATCCATATTCAGCTTCAAACAAAAAATTATAAAAGAAAAGAATAATCAAAATCAGTAACCAGAGAATTCAAAGAGAACTGAAATCAACTTCTATCAGAAAAATCACACAAGCAATATACAACTAAATACTAAAGTAAGTATAGTAAAGTTGTTGTGACTGTACAAGTCCTGAAAGTCAGACAAAAGCTCATAGTCACACTTCTTTTTAACACTAAAGATCAATTAATCATAAATCAAGATATGATTGTTTAGATAAGCTCTGGATCATCTTCTCTTCAGTCTGTGTGAATTTATAGCTGATGAGGCCCATTGGAATTGCTAGAGCTTGCCTGTGTAAAACCTATCCCTTTCTAACAACCAGCGGTGAAAAGTAAAGGTGAAACAACAAAAAATAAATCAAAGTAAATCTTCTTGTATGCAAGCTATTTCTTCCTTCCTACAAACAGTGAAAAACAGCAGCACAAAATAAAATATAAATTCAAATAAAACTTCTCTTACTAGTCAACTCCACAGTAAACCACAAATCAAGATAGCATTGTTTAGATAAGCTTTAGATTGTCCTCTCTGCAGTCTGTGTGAATTTATAGCTGAATAGTCCCCTTGGGATGGCTAGAGCTTCCCTGTCTAAAACCTATCCATTTCTAACAACCAGCAGTGAAAATTAAAGGTAAAACAACAAAATATAAATCAAAGTAAATCTTCTTGTATACAAGCTAGCTATTCCTTTCTACAAACAGTGAAAAGCAGTGGTAAAAAATAAAATATAAATTCAAATAAACATTCTCTTACCAGTCAGCTACACAGTAAACCACAAACCAAGATAGGATTGCTTAGATAAGCTCTGTCATTTGTCAAAATATGTAAAGTGAATGACATGACCACTGTCGATAACCTATGAAACTCCTCTCAAACAATGATCCAATAAAAAGCAGTGCAAAACGATGTCAGAGCCAGGTTTTGTTTAATAACAAACAGACATAAGCGCTTTCACAGTACAAATATTGCTTCCTACATCTGAGGAAGCAGTATTTGTACTGTGAAAGTGCTTATGTCTGTTTGTTATTAAATTAAACCTGACTCTGACATCGTTGTACACTACTTTTTATTGGATTATTGGATTCACTGTCAACTTAAGCAGAGCACTCATCTGGTATTGTTTGTTTTTTCTTGGTTTTACACTCCTCTCAAACAAGATAACCAAATCCATTAGGATGGACCTTCCAATGACTAAGCCAAACCGCTGAGGGTAATGCCTAATGAGAGTTTTGATGTCGTACTTTATGGTGTCACTTATAATACATTCCACAGCTTTACAGATGACTCTCATAGGTCTGGTGGGTATATTTTTCCCAGGGTCAATGGTAGGGGCACCCTCAAGGAGGAGCATCACTAGTGTGATACACCAAACTTAGGTACAAAACTTGTAGCTAAATCTAAATTAAACAGTTTGAGCAGTAGCTCTGCCAGGGCATGTGTAGCACTACTTATAAAACAACCAAGTATATTCTCAGATCCCAATTATGAAATATGTTTTGGTCTTAGAAACCAATCCAGTACATGTTTTTTGAGATAATACAGCATTTAAAGCATTCAGGGATATGTGGACTTTGGATAGTAGTCTTTAGTCTACAGTTAGCACTGAATCTGTTTGCTAGTATAATGGCAATGTCTAGAGGATCTGAATAGGTGGTGCCATTTTGAATAATTTCAGATCAGTGTTGAATGTTATTCCTGTTACTGCATATTAAACTAAGTTATTTATTACTTTTCTAACTTAGATAAGGAAGGAATTATAATTGCCTGTATCTTCAGGTATCAACAAAAGTTCAGTAGTGGCTTCTACAGGCATAATAGTATTTTTCAAAATGTCAGTAATATTTCTGATGCTATCTTTGATACAGAGGCTTTTGGATCTGCTGAATAATTTAAGCATTTTTTTATTTTTCTACACTGAAGTTTATTTATGTTGGAAGAGCAACATGGTGGTTTGTTTTTGAATTTCCCATTATATTCCATTCTGGTTGGAAGTGACAAATCTATACATGTATCTAAATGTGCACAAAACTTTCATGAACCTATCTGCTGAGTTGACATCAGAGCCTATGTTTCCATGGGTTAATTTTGAAACCTCTACATAGAATTGGATAAGGTTAGTAAATCAGAAATCCTTAAACTCAGAAATATGTGATGCAGGGCCTTTAGAGATTTTAAAGGTGAAAGTCACAAGTTTATGGTCCAGCTTAAGGAAGGAAATCCCAGGAGAATGATACATGAAGTGACTATATTTGTAAGGATCAGACCAATAACATTAACATCTCTAGTGTGTATGTTAAATATCTGTTCCAGGGAGTTTTTGTTTATTAAGTCTAAAAACATCTGGGCATACCCTACATTGCAGGCATAGGAGCTCCAGTTTATTTTAAAGGTAGTTACCATCTCCCAGTAGAATGTAATTCCTGTTAACATGGATCGCACTTAGTACAGTTAGGAATCTTACATGATCATTAGAGGATATAGAGGATGTCCCTGTAACAGGCTATAGAATGACAGATTGCCCTGTTTAGAGTGAGAAGGAGTTCTACAAGTTCAGTTTGGGATCTCTGAAATTCTGCCTGGACATAATACGGTCCCTAATCAATATGGTAATTCTACCATCATTGCCATCTGGCCTGAATACATGGTAGAGAGATAAAACAGGTATGGAGAGATGGTGAGAGTGGTTTCTTTATATTTAAACAAAGTCTCATTAGTTACAAAATGTGTTAAAGATGCAGGACAGCCTCAAGGTTTGATTTGTTGTTGAGAATTCTGGTATTGAGAAGAGCCACTTTAATGTGATCCATTTTTGGTTTAGATATATTTGTAATATTTGAACATCCACTACTCTGCCTAGAAAAGGCCCTGTGGGATAGCAAAGGCTTTGGCTGGTATGTGAAAGCCTTGGAAAGAGAAGTGCAGGCTATCCTTTGTGAAGAAAGTTGGACTATTGAGCATTTCACCCCATAATGACACATACTTGAACCCCCTGGAATGATACCAAGTAGTAAACCAATTTTTGAAGACAGTTATCTTTTCTTTATAACCCAAGCATGATTCTTGGAGTAAGAAAGATTCTAGTCAGGGCAGTGCCTTGCCTGCATTTGTCACACACCATTTGTCACACACCAAGAGAGTTCCGCTGTGTCTCTCTCTCTATGTCCCTCAGGGCTTTGTGTCTCAAGTCCTTTATTGCCACATGAACCAACACATTGTCATGGTAATATTTGTCTGGTGTAAGGGTCTTTACAGCCCTTTTGATGTCAGAGATCCTTACACTTCACCATAACCCCATCTTTGTCCAGCGTTGTAAGTGAGAATCGGTGGGCCTACTTACAGAGTTACTTATCACTAAGGCATTATTATTTTTTCACAGTGATTTGTGGTAATAGATCTGAAGTGATTTGACTCTGGATGACACTTTGCTGTAGATGTAAGTGAAGGAGATGAAGTAATGGATTATTTCTGAGACCTACATCAACAATCTAACGGTCACTTGCACTGACAGCAAGTGTTTTGGATCTGGTTCACAGGTTTTCTAGACATACATTTATTTTTTATTGCAAACCAAGAGCAACAACATAACCAACACCAAAAAATGCATGAACAAAAGCAGAATAACAACAAATTAACCTATGTAGTCATTACATAAACTATATCATAGTTAATCACATAGCTTCTTTATACTGTAAAATATTCAACGCTTGCTATTCTTTTTAAGATGAAACTGAGAAACTGTCAGATCTCTTTGACAAGGAAAGAATTTATTAAATTAAAATAGTAACTAAAATAGTCCAGAAAATTATTTTTATAATTTTTACAAAATGCATTCCACCCATCTCTTAATAAAACACTAGTCACTTTCCATAATGAGGCACTGTATTTCTTCATTACTACATTGATCTGTATGATGAATAGTTTGTGCATATATCTGTGCCACATAAAGTTATCAGACAGACAAAGAAGCCAGTTGCTCACTAATGCTGTGTACTGGTAATAAGGACTTTTCAAATTACTAATGTCAGTTCTGACCACAACCCTCAGACACAAAAGCACACCTCTTGCAAAATTTTAAATGCTTGAACTCTGCTTGGAGGTTCATACGTGGTACCCACTAACTATTACACATAAACATCAGTTCATGCTTAAACAGATGAGACCAGTTCTTTAATGGTCTCAAAACTAGTATTTGAAGAAAGCAACTATAACTCAAAGAACTGACAGAAAATTTCAGTTTCAGTAGCCCTTACACTTTCATTATCCCTGACTAATAGGGACATCAACAGGATAGATTCTCAATGACTTTTCCTAGCTCATCCTCTGAGACAATTTCTTTGGTAGACATTTTACAGCCTCATCATAAGACAAATTTTGTTAGACTGAGTTGGAAGTGTGTGCCTCTCACAGTCCATGTTTTTTTTTTTTTGGTGGGGGATGTTGAGAAGGAAGCCTCAATATTAAGATGGTATATGTGTATCCTACAGCTATAGTTATTTATGTTGACTAGAATCTCTTTATCTGTGAGGCAGTTTCTACACTGTCTGAGGTTACAATGTGCTAAGAGGCTTACAACAAAATAGAAACAAGCAAGATAATCTTCCAGTTGTGTCCAGTGATTTGAAGAATTCAGAAGACAGGTACACAGAAAAATTCATATGTACCTATAGGAACTAATTTATGAAGGGATGTGTTGAGTTGGTTACCTTATGGAGGAATACACTGACTAGTACAAAATAACAACATAGGACAGCTGTTGGTAAGTTCCATTAGTGATAGCTGACTATTGAAATCCAGGCATCAGTGGAGATATATGTACAGATGCAAATCAAGATGCCCGCATCTGCAACATGCAATAAAATTCCTACTATATAACAACAGAAAACAACAAGCAAAAAATCAGTTGAGTACACCAACCAATAGCAAGACATTACATTTTTGCCTAAATAGTAAGAACAAATATAGAACTAGCATGC
Organism: Protopterus annectens; assembly: GCF_019279795.1. Taxonomy (NCBI): domain Eukaryota; kingdom Metazoa; phylum Chordata; order Ceratodontiformes; family Protopteridae; genus Protopterus; species Protopterus annectens. The sequence continues at coordinate 1,566,872,934 of NC_056746.1, forward strand.
TTTTTCTGTTCTGCCACCAGAGGAAAAAAAAACAGTTATTTAAATTGTGAGCAAGGTCACTAAAATCATCTAACAGCAATGCATGCATCCAGCTTGCTAAGTATCTGTCTTGTGCAATATGGACTGTGTTCATTCTATACAGATTGATGTGTTCACTTTTTCAGGGGTACAGGTAGTTTTGGGGGTAACATGACTAATATAAAAATCCACTTTAGCTGATCTGATCTATTATCTCATACTATTTTGTTGAATGTTGAAACAAAATTTGTATACATAAATGCAAGCAAGACTGGAAAACAGTTTCTTGTACAATTTCTGTTCACTTTATTATGATGAATGGTACAGTTTTGTCACATTTATCTGTATACAATTAGAAAAAGTGAATTTATACAATAACACCTACAAGCCAAAAAGATTCATAGTTTCTGAACTCTGTCAGAATATGTCCATAAAAGGTAATTTCAACAGAAACGTCCATTTTGCAGTCCTAACTGCCACTGATATTTATAGTTTCCTCCTCTTTGTTATGCAGAGTTTATCTACATGACTGACAGTAACTCAATGGCATGTTTATTTTATTACTCTCAAACCATGCATTATTCTTCATTATCTGCTATAAAGCAGGAAAATTGCTTTTTAGATGTAATAAGACATTCTGTTGTTGGCAGAAATCACTTCTGCACATTGTTGGGCTCACTTATCTTATTTTCTCTGTAGAATAAAGATGTAAACATATTTTTCCTTCATAAAATGTGGTTGTCGAGTATATTATTTGCCTTAAAACTGATGTTGGAGTAAATTTGTAAGACTATACATGCATATGTATTTATATAGATACATATAGACATGCATACATGCATGCATGCATATGTATGTATACATGCATGTGTGTATATTTATAAATTAATATGTGAGAGCATATTTGTGTGCGTGTGTGTGTGTGTGTGTGTGTGTGTGTGTGTGTGTGTGTGTGTGTGTGTGTGTGTGTGTTTGTGTGTATACATATATATGGGTATACTCCATTACACTGGAGTACAATGTTGACATCAGTTTGGGCAACATCAAAAATGACAAAATGTTGATATGTGCTATGCATGTGCCTAGGATTATCCCATAGCAGATAAAACAAAAGGAAGTGTTTTTGCAGTGGAACAAGCCCCCCCCCCCCGTATCCACCACACCCCCTATTAATTCTGTATACTAACTCAGAGGTTGCACAATCACCAGGGAAAGGGAATATTCCCCTACCTGGGGATTGTCACTCACACATACATATTGAGCATCTGTTTTTGTTGATGAAATAGTGTGAACCAAACTGATGTTAACAATGTACTCAGAAGTAATGGTGTACACACACACACACACACACACACACATATATATATATATATATATATATCTATATATATATATATATATATATATATATATATATATATATATATATATATATATATATATATATATATATATATATATATGTATATATATATATATATCTGTGTGTGTGTGTGTGTGTGTGTATGTGGGTGTCTACTATATGCCTGAAGTCCCACAAGTGTGAATCTTACAAGATCGAGTCAGAAATATTGAAAATCCAGAAGCTCAAACATCATGTATGATACCAAGTACAGCAAAAGTGATTTGAGCCTTCCTGCATAAGACAGGTGTTTGAGGCCATGGATTCTCTCTCTGTGAGGTATTTCAGTGGTCCTTCCAGTTGGTTCAGATGTTTGGAGAGGTACATCACAAATGGGGAGTTATATTCAATTATTGGTCTAATGAGGGAGGAGTATAGAGAGGTAATAACCTCTGTTTTTTTGGATGCAATCCCTTTACTTATGAAATGAACCAAGTAAAAGGCTTTTATGACCACTGCCGCTACATGATGGTCGAATGTGAGGTTATCAACCTGAGTTCCCAGGTCTCTCACCACAGGTTGTGTGCTTAGGTGGTTGCTGTTGATGTTGTAATCAGTAGGGGTCATGTTTTTGCCAAATGGTATGATGATACATTTTGTTTGCATTTAGCTTGAGGCCATGACTTTGGCATCACTCATTAGTTGCTGTGAGACCCTTTTGCAGTATGTTAACATCATTTGGGAAGTCAATGACAACACTCAACTTACAGTCATCTGCAAACTTGGTCAGCCACAGGCCCTTTGTCTTTGCCTGAACCTCTGAGAAATAGATGCCAAACAGGAGGGGTCCTAGGACAGATCCCTGGGGAACCTCTACTAGTGATAGGTCTGTTATCAGAGGTGGAGGTGCCAATTTTGACATTGAGGGTCCTGTTTGTGATCCAGTTGGCCACCCACCTGATGAGATAGGGATTTACACCAAGTTGTGTTAGCTTTTCGATGATGCCTGAGTGTGGGATTGTGTCAAAGCCCTTGGCCAAGTCCAGGTAAGCATCATACAGATTGCTCAGGGGTGATCTGTGTCTCACCAACAAGGCAATGTCAGACCGTGCACTACTACAGATGCTCCATATCCATAAGTCTAACTCCTCATGCACTACCTGCTCAAAAGGCCTGAATCTAATATGCAACATCAACAAAACCTGCTGGAGAAATAGGTTTGTCTCCCAGAGGCTACCCTATCTCTGGAATAGACTTCCCAAACACATCAAACAGAGCACCTTGCTAACCCTCTTTAAGCACAACATTGACGAGTGGATGGGAAACCACAAATTTGATATTCTACTTGTGTCCCAGGGTGACAGGTGCTGACTGAGGTTTCTTTTTGGGGATAAACTCTTGGCTAGGCTTGGAAGGACCCCAGGGACATTAGCCTAGTAACCTCCTATGATCCTATGATCCTATGAGAAGTCATTGTGTGGGATTGTTGTACAGTGAGGATTGGGGTTTTGTAATTTGTGAGTCAAACTTCTTGGTTTTTGATATTCCCAGTTTGATCTTCTAAGTTTAACATTTGTGGAACTTTGATCTTATGATAGGGATCCACATATATATATATATATATATATATATATATATATATATATATATATATATATATATATATATATATATATATATATATATATATATATATATATATATATATATATATATATATATATATATATTTATATTAGCAATTTGCTGTGTTTACAGTAACAAAAACAATTTCTGGATCCAATTATTTTTTTTATTTTAAGTTGAGATTTACTTATATGGATGAATACAAAATTAGATTCTTGTAAAAAAAATGTTGGAAGTAATAAGATAAATACCTAGTCATTAATGTAGATCAATGTTGCCCTAACATATGCTTTTCTGGTAAATGGTCTTGTAAATATAAATTCACAACATCCAGTATCTTTACAATAGTGCACATAGATTTTATCCAAAGAGGTAGTTCAATGTGGTCACTTTTCAGTCAACAAAATTTCAGCATTCCTTCATCTTGATTGCACTCTTGTTTTTTCAGTGTTGGCCAGCACACTGACAGTACTTACAGAGAGCAGTCTTTCATAGTTAGCACACTTTACCATACAAGTACTGGTAATTCCTTTAGGTTATCCTTTGCATAAAATCAACTCCTATCCCATTTTTAGGTTTCGGGGTCATATTTTAGACTGACTTCATCTTTCACATGCAGCTCTCTGGAGACTCCCTCTCAGAACCCTCTACAGATCCAAAGGAAAAGACCATGTTATTCTCCTCGATGCAGTATCTCAGTATTAGCTGTCCTAGAAAGTTGTTTCTTTCTGATTTGCCTACCTGCATCAGGATTAGAAATGATTTAATTCCCAATTATGACATATCTTGTAGTAAAGTCAACCACAACTGGTATATAAATAGCTGACAAAACACCACAATATGCCATGTGCTTCCTAGGGTCTTATATACATACATACATATATACACAAACATATGAGTATAGGCTGAATTATCAGAATGCAAATGCAATGAACATGAAGTCATCAGTTACAGCATTCTGAAATTCAACACATCAAAACCAGTCTCTAAAGGAAACATACAGCTTCCTTTTATGATTAGAATAGTAGAACCAACCACACATTCAGATCGACTTTGCCTGAATAGTGGTACTGTTGAGGAAATGTTTTTTCAAGTTAAGGTGCAGGTTAGGGTAAGTATGTATTAGTAAGGTGTGCAGGGGGCTACTATAAGTTTTATCCTTACTTTCCCAAACCCACAGTTACCTTACCCACAAACATTTGATGTCCATTCATTCAAAATATTGCACTTTAGATTAATAGAAACATCAGTCACATTTCATCATCCATTTTGTCAATAAGCAGCAAATTCATTGGAGAGAATGATACACACACACACACACACACACACACACACACACACACACACACACACACACACACACACACACACACACACACACACACACTCACATGGGTCTAGGACTATTCACTGAAAGCACATTTCACTGAAACACATTCGACTGTGTACAATTCACTGAAAGCTCAATTCACTGAAAACGCAAATCACTGAAACACATTTCACTGAAAGTTATATATGGCCTTTTCCCCACTGCGGTGGTGGTGCTGCGGTAGCATTGTCACCTCACAGTAAGACGCTGTCCGGTTCGATTCTCAACTAGAGCGTCTTCTGCGTGGAGACATGTGTGAATGGGCGTACCTTCGTTGAAGGTTGTGCATCAGGCCTGGCAAGCCGGTACGTAAAAATCAACTGCCAATCATTAGCGGACCAGAGTTTCGCTGTGGTGACCCCTAACTGGGAAAAAAGCCGAAAGACACAAACAAAGTATGACCCTGGAGTTAGTATATATAGTAAGGGAGGATGTGTATATATAGTAAGGGAGGGCATAACCCCCCTCACCTATTTTAAATATTTTGAACTATATACATGGATACATGCAATTCCAATGCATTACTCTTTTCTGAACATAATATACATCAAACTATGTGGGGAGCTATGCCCCCCACACCCCCCAATGTGGGAGCAGTGCCCCCCACACCCCTCCTTACTTTATATGCTAACTCCAGTGTCACACTACAGTGTGGAAAAGGCCATATATAACTTTCAGTGAAATGTGTTTCAGTGAATTGTATTTTCAGTGAATTGAGCTTTCAGTGATTTGTGCACATGTCGTTTGACTTTCAGTGAAATGTGCTTTCAATGACTAGTCCTAGACCCTCACACACATATACATCTCTCTCTCTCTCTCTCTCTCTATATATATATATATATATATATATATATATATATATATATGGTTCCCATTCAGAAGCCTGAAACATCATAAGCCTGAAAATCAAAATCCTGAAACCAAAAGCCTGAAAATTCAGAATCCTGAAAACTCAAAATCCTGAAAGCCCAAAATCCTGAAACTCAAAATCCTGAAAACACAAAATAGACATACTGATGTCATTGTGGCTTTGCTATTGTTAGCCCTGTGGTGTTAGGTCATGCGTTGGGGTCAGGTAAGTGTGTGGTTGGTTTTATTTAGGTTGGGGGGTTTAAGTGAGTTAGGTTAGGCGCAGGTTAGGCATGTATGCAATAGTGACAAATATTGGGGTTAGGGGCGGTTTAAGTGAGTTAGGGTTAGGCTCAGGTGAGTGTACGATAGTGACGGACCTTAGGGTTAGGGTTAGGGTCAGGGTCAGTTGGTAGATATTAGTGTCTTTATAGTGACATATTAGCATTATTTGTGTTTTCAGGATTTTGAGTTTCAGGATTTTGGTCTTTCAGGATTTTGAGTTTCAGGATTTTGTTTTCAGGATTTTTGGTTTCAGGATTTTGATTTTCAGGCTTATGATGTTTCAGGCTTCTGAATGGGAACCATATATATATATAAACCAAACCACAGCACATGGAACTGAAATAAAAAGAAAAACACAATTGTCAATTACTTAAATAAAAATGCTAGAATACAATCAGGTAAGGTTACAAAAGGCAAACTGGTTTCACAATATGGCATCATCTGTGACACCTAGGCATTCAGTGATGACAACAGAAAGTTTTCTGAGACAACCTTTTTAAAGCAAAAATAAGTAAGTAAATGATAAGAATTTCTTGCTCAGTTTGGGTCTCTTCAGTGAAAAACGTTTACTACTGACAGAGAAAAAGCAGTCGATCTATGAATTCATTCATAACTCAGATTAAGTGGAGATTGTGCTCATTTGCAAGCCACTCAGATAGTGATAAACTTTCAGCTCAATGTTAAATCAGCCACATGTGAAGAATTATTAGCACTGGTTCTTTTGAAAATAAGCCCCAAATTATGTGAGCAACAATTAAAACATTTTAGCATTATTTCCCTTAGCTGATATATTAGGTGAGGAAAGGTCTTCTAGCTGACAATCTCTGATGTTGTTTTGTTTATAGGGTGTAGGGTCAAAGTAACATGGATTATCTTATCAACAGTTGCCTATTTTGTCTTTGGGGACAGTTCTTCCCTGAGTTAATGGATCTTTGTGATAAACATTGCAGCTTGCAGAAATTTTGGGAAATATGTCCAAAAACCAGAGGTATACTGAAATCAGATTTGACCTCTAAAACAATTTATTTTTTACTCTGTTTGTTAAGAGGGTAAGCCCAATGGGCATATATATTTCTTCAGGAATGACCTAGGAGTCTATGTTTCTAGACTTCTTGTTTAGACTTACACAGCAGGCAAACAACAGTAGAAGAAATGAAACCCTGTACCTCTGACTACAAGAAGCAGCATATTAAGGGGTTAAAGCCTTAGTCCTCTGCATTAACTGCCAGACTGTGCATATTTTCTAATTAACATAACAGTCCACAGCATGTTGCTTACATTAGTTAAAATCTACACTGTTATGACGTTTTTTAATTCCACAATATGCCATGATATGACATCATATGCACGGCATCTATATACATTAAAGGTTGTAAATACCCGCCTAAATTTAGAAATAACTCTACAAACTATATTAATCATTGGGAAGCCACACAATTTAACTTTTTTCAAGAATTCAGGACAAATCCAGAAAAATGGTGAGGCAAACATTCAAACATCAGGGACAATATTTAAAATGTAAAATAATGCTTCTGATAAGTATTACAATTTTATTAACTAATAACTAATATGTAAAAACAACAAATGTAAATCAAAATATTTTATTCACTTTGAAATAATTTGAAATAATTTTCATTCCACAAGGAACTCCATCAGACTAAAGTGTTAATAGAACAAACATCAGATATACTGGATGGAAGTTAAGTGACACAGCTCGTGATCAATGCCTCAACCTTTTTCTTTTTAAATAAACCATAAAATTCTCTTTATCGTTAGGCTTAGGAAAATAGGAAGCATTTAGTTTCACTTGCCATGCTTATTCTCCCCAATCTAATTCTTCTTCATTATCAAATCTGTTAAAACTCTTACATCAATTACAAAAAAAAAAAGAAATGTTTTTATTGTTACTGCATATACTTGCATGTTTAGCAGATGCATTACTCACATTATAGACTTCTATTTTTCTGTATGTTCATGCATTCTGTGGTACAACTCCCTTGTAGTTATTCCTATATAAAAAGCATCACACTCTATGCACCATGCCACATAGATAACATGCAACCAAAAGCACATGGAATCTTGACCTTGTAACCTTTTAAAGTTATGTCCTCATTTCTAATATCAATAAACTTACAACAGTTATAATCCAAGAACGTATACATGTCAAGCAGAGTGCCTCTTTTGACCTCTTCAAGAGGAACCTTGACGATTGGATGAGAGAAAGGAAATTCACCCCAGGGATCACATCAGTCGCCCTGCTAGACAGGGGTCCAGGAAAGTAAATAATGTGGGAAGAAATAGCCAGGGAATTGTTATGGCTAGGCTTGTATAGGCCCTAGGGCTGATAGCCTAGTACCAACCTATGAACCTATGAACATGCCAAAAGACTTAGACACTTAGACTGTTGATAAGTTGTTTAACCTAACCTGAAAAATAACTTTCAAGTTAGTTCCTCTTTTTCCAGTGAAAGTAGAAATTGCATTTAGAAAGTCACTGAACATTTTCCAGTTACTTTATATGGGTTTCTCATAGTTATTTCATCTAGAGATAGTTTCATAGTTTAGTACTAGGCTATCTGCCCTGGGGCATTTGTAAGCCTAGCCTTAGAGATGTGGCTTTCGCCACCCCATGTAGTGGTGCTAAGGTGTACAGAATAAATTCAGAATACTGTGCCTTTATCTAGTAGTGACACACTGAATACCCCTTTACTTATTAAAATTAGTTTACTGTGCCTCTGTCAAGTAGCAACACAGGGGTGACCCCCGGGGTAAACCTACGATCTCCCATCCACTCGTCAAGATTTCTCTTGAAGAGAGTCAGTGAGTCAGTGAGGGGCTCTGCCTAACATGAACTGGGATTCTGTTCCAGAGTATGGGAAGCCTCTGAGTTATGAATCTGCCCCTCCAGCATGTTCTATTCATATTTGTACTGAGGTTTAAATCTTTGGCTCTTGTGGTTCTAATGGATTTGGATTTTTTGAGGTGGAGCATGTCCATCAATTCCTGGTTGAACATGGCCTTGTATGTCAGGCACAGATCACCTCTGAGCAGGCAGTATGCTACTGAATAGAGCTGGAGTTTCTTAAGCCTGGTAGCATATGACATATGTTGGAGACCCTTGATCCTCTTGGTGAGGTACTTCTTGGGTCTCTCCAGCTGTTGTAAGTGCCGGGTGAGGTACATACCAAATGGGGCATTGTACTCAATCATGGGCCTGATAAGGGAGGAGTATAGGGGTATGATGACCTCCTTTGATCTGGATGTGAACCCCTTCATGATAAGGTGGGCAAGGTAGAAAGTCTTTCTAACCACTTTGGCAACGTGGGTGTCAAATGAGAGGTCACTATCAACTTGGGTCCCCAGGTCTCTGATTACTTTTTCCGTACTCAGTGGGTTACTGTCTATGTGATAATTTGTGGGTACTTTGTTTTTCCCAAAGGGGATGACTATACATTTCTTGGCATTCAGTTTAAGGCCATGATTCTGGCACCAGTTTCCATTTCGGTGAGGCCTTTCTGTAGGATGTATGTGTCAGCTGGTGTATCGACTATGGCGCCTAATTTGCAGTCATTTGCTAACTTTGTCAGCCACAACCGTCCCATGTTTGCTTTCACATCTGAGAAGTAAATGCCAAACAAGAGGGGTCCCAGGACAGAGCCCTGTGGGACACCACTTGTGACTGGCTTTGAGTCTGACATGGCTCTCGCAATTTTGACTTTATGGGTTCTGTTTTTTAGCCAGTTTGCAACCCATCTTGTGACATATGGATTTACATTTAAGCTGTTTAGCTTGTCTGTGATGCCTGAGTGGGGTATTGTGTCGAAGGCTTTAGCCAAGTCCAGGTAGGCTGTATGGACTGCCTTGCCCTCATCAATGGCTCTAGTGACTGTTTTGAAAAAGTCAACCAGGTTCAAAAGGCAGGATCTGCCCTTTACAAAGCTGAACTGGGTGGGATCGAGTGTCTCTAGGTCCCCATTGTCGTTGTTTATGAGTTCCATAATAATTCTTTCCATAGCTTTGCAGACCAGGCTGGTTAAGCTTATGGGGCGGTAGTTCCCAGGGTCTGTAGTGGAGCCTCCCTTGTGGAGTGGGACCACTGTTGCTGTACGCTAGTGTTCAGGTACATATCCTGTAGTAAGGCTAAGGTTAAATAGCATTTTTATATGCGGGTTTAGCTCCTCTTGGAGTTCACATATCACGCAGCCGGGGATACCATCAGGTCCCATTGATGCTGTGTTTTTTTGCTTTGCTGAGGGTGGTTCTCACCTGGACATCAGAGATGACAGGGAGGTTACATTCAGCTGGGATAAGTATTTCTTCTTTTGGAGGTGAGGGAGGGGAGAAATTTGCACTGAACCTGTCTGCCAGAATGTTGGCAATATCTGTGAGTTCGGTAAATTTTTTGTCGTTGTGTACTAACTCTGAGCATATCTGAGGGTTTCCGTCTAGGTTTCTAACATAACTGAAGAATGCCTTGTGGTTATCTTTAGTGTCCTTGGTGATTTTTCTCTCAAAGTTGGCCTTGGATGTTTTTATGAGAGAACGTAGCTTTCTACTAGTGCTGATCAGAGATGCCTTCCCTTTATGGGATTTTGTTCTGTCTTGCAGTAGCTTCCTTCTTTTGTTATACAATTTGTTTATGGCTGGGGTCCACCAGACAGGACGCTTTCCTTTGCTGGAGAGGGTCTTGGTTTTATTTGGGATTGCACGATCCATGCATTCTTGGAGATGTCCGTAGAAAGCATTTGTGTAGGATTCAGCATTGTGGGATGTGGTTTCCATTGGCCCTGTGGGCTTAAATGATACCATCTCAGTCTTAAGAAGTGTAAAGTCAGCTTTTGAGAAGTTTCTCACTGTAGTCTTTTGTGCTGGGGGTGGAGGTGGTAAATGTATATCCAGGGTGATTAGTTTGTGGTCAGATCTCACCAGTGAGGGGAATACTTCCGGTGTGGAGCATTTTGTCCCCATGTTTGTGATGATCAGGTCTAGTATATTATCCCCCCTTGTGGGAGAGGTGACTAGCTGTTCCATTGCATTTGAGTTTATGAATTCCAGGAACCTTTGGGCTAGGGTGTTAGGGCTAGAATAGTGCACCCAGTCTATGTTAGGGTAGTTGAAGTCTCCCAATATGATGGTATTTGGTGAGACATTCACATCTTCCAATGTCTTCAGGAAGGCTGAGTGGGGTTCTTGAGATTGGGAGGGTGGTCTGTAACATGCAACCAGTTGTATAGCAGTTTTGCCTGTAGTTAGCTGCACCTGGATGGTCTCCGATGCTTCATGAGTTGCCACTAACCTGGAGGTGTGGGTATCCTTGATGAATATGGACACTCCCCCTCCCTTTGTGGTTCGGCCCGGGTTTTGGGGCCGAAAAGCATGATACGAGGTAAAGCCTGGTAGCGCTGGGGTGCTCTCAGTAGCCTTGAACCAGGTCTCAGTTACTGCGCAGACATCGATGTTCTCCATACTGAGGAGTGCTTCGAGAGCCTGCATCTTGAGATTTAGACTTCTGGCGTTGAGCAGCATTACCCTTAATTTTTTTCCATTTTTGTTTTCTAAGGTGTCTTTAAAACCATTGAAACACTCTACTGTATATTGCAGTTTTCAGTATAAACAATACTCTGACCTTGGTCAACCAACCTACAAGATTTGTACTTAGCATTTCTGTTGCTATTCACTTAACTTAATACATGTTTAACAAAATCTGCTGGAAGACCTCTTACACAAAAGTTCTTAACTAACACCTACTTTCTTTTTCAAACAAATCATCATCAGTTAATTGGCTAGTTCTTATAAACTGCAGTTTTTCAATATTATTTTTAGGGCTTCTAGGTGCATGCTGCTGTAACTTAAATAAAAATCACTCTGCACTTCCTTATTATTATTTTTTTAAAGCAATATACCCTGGGCTTTAGAAACAGATACATCTAAAAAAATAATCACATTATGATTGTAACTGCAAGTAAATTTTATGTGATTACAAACACCATTTAAGTAATTATTGAAATCAGTATGGTCACAAACATTTCCATTCCATATCATGAAAATATGAATAAAATGTTTGTGCCAAACAATATACTTCATGTACACTGCTTTAAAAGCAAACTCTTTCTCCCATTCTGTCATGATCAGATTAGCATAAAATTGGTTAGAACAATGGGACTCAAATAAAATAAAACTGAATGACAAAATCACATGCAAAATTTCAATAACCTGCAAGGGCTATAAAAATGCATGTTATTGGAATGCTCAGTTTTAACTGTTTCAAGTCCAGTATCATTGGGAATGACAGTATATAATGATTTGACGTCTGTAGTTACCAGAATCACATACTTTTTGCCATAGAATCATATGAACAAAATTGAAAGAGTCTTTGATAAAAGAAATATTCTTTGGTATAATATTCTGTTAATGCCTGTCAATAAAAATCACAATTGTTTCAATGTTATTTCCAGATCTAGCTACTGTTAGCCATCAGGGCTGCCTTTCCAAATCCTTATGGATCGTTGGCAATCCAAAGGGTTCCCCTGTATTTTACCAAATGTATGTTTGTCCAACAAATGCAGGAGTGTGATTTAATGTCAACGGTATGAATGATTGAATGGTGGCTATGTCAATGGTATGGAATGTCAATATAGGTAAGTGGGGTTTGGGGGTGAGACTGTGTGTGTGTGTGTGTGTGTGTGTGTGTGTGTGTGTGTGTGTGTGTGTGTGTGTGTGTGTGTGTGTGTGTGCGTGTGTGCGTGTGTGTGTGAGTTAGTGTTAGGGTGATGAGTGAAAGGTGTTGTGTGTTTGTGTGTGATTTTGTATATTTTAGGGTAAGGGTTAGATTAGGGGATAGATGTAGTGTTGTTTGTATATGTTTGTGAGTATTTGTGTGTCTGAGTCTGTCTTGTGTAGAGGCAGTGTTATGGGATGGTGTTATTGACATTAGGGTATTGGGTTAAGGTTGGGGGAAGTCGCAGCGTTAGGGTTAGGGTGATCAGATTATCATATGGGGTAATGTGGGTATGTAAAGGCCTGGCTAGTCTAGACTGGAAAGGTAAAATAGCAGGGCCAAGTGTTTTTAAAGTGTTGTTCTAAAAAATGAATTTGGATAGGATGGGTTGTTATCTGATGGTGGTAGGGATAAAATTCCAGATTTCGGAGATACAATTAGAGTACAAGGACCTTTTTGCATGCATTACTCTAATTTGACTTCTAACAGCAGCTCATACTTTTTATAGCATTGTAAATTCCTAACAAAATGCACTAGCTGAACTACGTGTTTTAAGGTGTCCAATTTTTAGTCCAAGTGCTTTCAGACCCCTTCCAACATTTTTCCTAAGATGTCAAAACTATTGTTGTAATCCAGAGTTGTTAACTCACCATTCTTGTTTCTACTTCAAAGAAGTTTTGACAGATTTTTAATCTACTTCATTCTTCACTACCGTTCACATTTAAAATATATGGGATTTATCTTAAATGATGGCAAAATGTGCTTTATTTGTTTAACTCATTAACATCTATGTGATTTGGAATATCACACCTCTAGCAGCCAACACACATCCTTCCATTCCAGAGCAGTTTCTGAAAAGTACACTTAAAAAGGATAATATAAACATTTTGTAAATAATAAAAGCTATTAAAACTGCAAAAACAGCAATGTTACCAGTAAGAAGTGCTCTTTGTGGTGATAACTGTTAGTGAATTTATAGTCTTCCATAAATACTATATTAATTCCCTCAAACTCAGAATTATATTTTTTGCTAAACTTTCACAAACAAATTGTCATTTCTTTGAAAATGTACAACAGAATTATATTGTTAGAGTACATTAGTTACGCAGCTATAAGCTTTCATGTGATAGCATGATAGCAAGAAATTCCCCTCTGAGTACAAATTCTTCTCTTAGTACATGTTTATTTAGATATTTACAGAAATATGAAAACGTATGCTTAATTGTATAATTAGCAATATAAATAATGATGAATATATTTCAAGATCTGAAACTTAAAGTATAAATATCAAAGACCGTTTTCTTCAACACCATCTAAGGTTTTATCTGATACTATGCACCAGTTTGTGAGTCATTTATTTTCTGAAATATTAAACGCATATGGGAATATTGTTTATTTTCATAACTGCTAACAAACAATTAGCAATGTCTCAAATACAGTGGAATTTAAATGGACATTGGCAAATAATTTTCCTGTCCCTTACCATGGTATATCACACCATACCTCTCAATAGCATATTTGCCTCTCAGTTATGAACGTATGATCATCAATATGAAAATATGAATAAGTGGCAAACAGTGATTCATTTCTCCACTGCAGAACATTCTAGATTAACAATTGTGGCATCATTTTTTTTAATAAATCCTTACATTTTCTAATATTTCCTATTATTAACTGGTATGTCACCTAGTTAAAGAAGCCAGATTCAAAAAGATGTGGACACCATAAGGAGCTATGGGTTCTAACTGGAAGCATATAAAAAGGTACTAAAGGTGAAAGTGAGTTAAAAATATTTTCCTTACAATACAGAACACAAAAAAGTAAGTCTGACTTCCTGATCTTGAATTTGAGTTAATAATATATATTTTTTCTAATTCCACTGAGGTGAAATTTGTCTTTCTGCATAACATTTTCCCAACTCTGTTGAATTGGAAGTTACACACTTGACCTCTTATACTGTAGCATACTGAAACGTCATGCAAACGATTATCCTTGAACATGACAAATCAGTATGTGCTGTGAACATTGCCAGAGTTACTAATATTACGGCATTCACTGTTTTTCACAGAGAAATGATATTTCATTTTTAACAGTCGATTATATGTAAGTTGCTACCATGCATTATGTATTTTATATTTTTTGGTATTTTTTCACATGCCTCATGTGACGTACCAGCTAGCTACTGCACCCCTATTGTGCCCTGGGAAGGAAAGGAACCTGAAGCCACTGTTTTTGAGGTATTTATTTTATTAATCCACAGTTTTACATACATGCTTTATATATATATATATATATATATATATATATATATATATATATATATATATATATATATATATATATATATATATATATATATATATATATATATATGTGTATATATATATATGTGTGTGTGTGTGTGTGTGTGTGTGTGTGTGTGTGTGTGTGTGTGTGTGTGTGTGTGTGTGTGTGTGTGTGTGTGTGTGTGTGTGTGTGTGTGTGTGTGTGTGTGTGTGTGTGATATATGTGTGTGTGTGTGTGTGTGTGTGTGTGTGTGTGTGTGTGTGTGTGTGATTGTCCAAAATCTACAAAGACCAAGTTAAATATGTAGACTTACTCACAGCCCTCTTAGAAGTAACCATCAGAGTTACCCACAAGTTAGCCACATGGAAAATGCTTGCTATCTTCCCGTACAGGTGTAACTATCTCATGATTATTTTCTTGTTCGTACACCTGCACTCTAGGGTAAAGCCTTACTCTGGCTAGATTATTAAAGAATAAAACTGAATACTAGAATGCCATTAAAATAACAATAACAGTAATGGCAGAATTAGTTTACTCTTGTTGCAAAAAAAGCAGTAGTAATTACCACTCAAGATGAAACTCAGCATTCCACATCACTCCATAAAATACAGCCCAGTAGCATATTTTAACTGAAGTGACAGAATGACTAGATAGCAAAGTTAGGAAACAGAGTAATATCATTTAAAGAATGATGCAAAATGCAAATGGAGCATAGGCAAAGCATAGTTATTAGGCAGTTTGTCATCTCATAAAGCCAAAACGCTGATCCAGTATTAAGACAACTGAAACTGACAACTGGAAAATAATGTCTGGCATGATTTGGAATCAAGTGCAATAAGGCTGGATCAGATACCGATTATATTTATTAACTCATTTGATACTGACTGTAAATCCTGCCTTCCTGTTGAAAACTTGAATAATTCACATAGCTGCTAATTGATTTGTATTATGTTCATAATATTAGCTTTGATTCACTGAATGTTCATTCATTAAAACACCCCACATTTGCTAGTGGATTTTACATTTATATCTTTTTTCTTATTATATCCAGATATTCCTGTGCATATATTATTTTTATTTAATTTGGTATGACAAAGCTAACTACAGAAAATATATATTTGCTGTCCATTCTACCTGAATACTAAACAAATTAAATAAAAAAATTGACTGCTTATTTAAATACTGATGGTTTAAATCTTACCTCAGTGATTAATTTATGAATATTGTTTCTGGTATGAATTACAAAAAAAAAATTATCTCTGTTATGTGATCTATCTCTGGAGTTCAGACCATCTCTATTGTTTTCATGTGTATATGCTAGCCATCCAATGATATGAACATTGGATCTAGGTAATGGTCAACACTGATGTGATACCCCAACTCCAAAAACAAAATAGAAAAATGGGGGTGAATGTCAATATTTCCATTTGAGTGGCAAACTGGCACACTGGGTATCAGTGTTACCGCACAGAAAGAGATTCTCTGGTTCAATTCCTGGATAGAGTGCCTCCTCTGAGGAGTGGGTTTTCTCTGTGTGCTCCCATTACTTCCCACATTCCAAATACATGCACTAAGTGGATTTTTTTTTTCAAAACAGGTTTATTGTTTTAACATATAAGAGAAATATCATAACAATTTTATACAAGTAATTAAACAGATCAATAAACTAAAATACCATGCTATTGAAAAACAAATTTTGTAAATTATCCCATAATATAATAAGATGTTTTTCTATTTGTTCTTGTCCTAATTGTGTTTATTCATGGCACACTATATTCATAACATTTTAATTAATTGAATGAAGGAGGTGTATCTGAAATCTTCTAGTTATTATTTTCCTAGCCACTGCTAGAATAGACCATAACAAGGGAAGCTTAACCTTTTTAACACTTTGAGGTACAGGTGTGTTGAATAATATAAGAGATTTAGAAATAATGAAATTATCTGTAAAAAGAGCCTGCAAAAATTCATTAACTTCAATTTTATACAGTCATAAAACATATGAGCCCAGTCAGCATTAATTTCTACATTACATCTCTTACATAAATTATCTTTATTATTTATTTTATTCATACACTAAGTAGATTTTTGACTTCTAACGAGAGTGTAAATGTGTGTGATACAAGCAAAGGCCTGACAATCTGCTTCACCCCCCCCCATTGCCTAGTAAACTCTGTGGCTGTTTAAGTGGTCAGATTAGGAGTGTGTTGTCACTCTGAAGTGTGGAAGAATGTATGCTTTCATTTGATATCAGTATATGGGAACTTCAAGATAAAAATGAGACTGCTTTTGGCCCAACACTGACAGGTGCAATCACAAAGCTGATGCTCAAAAATACAAAATAGTGCAAAAATCATTTATTCAGGGGAAGGGCCACACCCCGTCCCCAACACACACATAACCTTTGACATAGGGGGTGCAATACCCCCCACCCCTGCTAATTATACATGCTAACGCAAAGATTATTTTATCTCTAGGAAAAGAAAACTCCTCAAAATACCTCACAACTAGTGGTTACATAAAAACACATGAATTGCATATTAGTGTTTGCACACAGAGAGTGTCAATCACTAATGTGTCACATTTAAGCTTGGTACTCATTGTATAAAATTACATTTCAATATATCAAAACTAAGCAGATTTGGTATGTGTATTTGAATTACATATCAGTTTTGGGACTGTCGGCCCCTGTCTTGCAGAGATCCTAGATAAGACCTTTCCAAGTTTATACAAAGAGAAAACAGTTAAGTCCATGACTCTGATTGTACATTCTGTTTCATTATGTTATCTACTTCCTCATGCGTCAACACTGCTTCATTTACAAATGATTATTTCTTATGCAGTCAAACAGTAATCTATCAGTTAGAGATGATTAACAATTAATCTCCAATGAAAAACAAAGTGCGCAATAGTAAAGCAAAGTTTTTGCTGGGGACATACCCCTCTGCATCAGATGTTCTCCTTAAATATCATTAAGTCCACAGTTGTAAAACCATGGGAAAAGGAGAAACATCATGAAATGGCAACTGTATTAAATGCACTGGCTGCAGTCTGACAGACGAACTCCTAGATCAGTGTTCCTACTCATGGGAACATACGATCTGCATATTAGAATAGGGGACTGAAGGACTGATGACACAGACATTAACCACTTGCCTTTTTCTGTGCCTGTGGTGAATGATCATGGTGTGATCCAAGATAAATAACTGGCATTACATTAGATGTCAGCTTCTGTTAAATTAGAATATTCCCATCTTCAGGACATCGCCCATATTAAATATTATATCGTCATCTAAATACCTTTACTTACAAGTTTTAAGACTTTGGCAGAGCAAGTCACCCTCTATTACCTTTCTCTAAAGATACTGAAAAAAGTACTTTGGGTGTTTCCTATTAGAACAATGCACATATTCCTGTGCAGAAGCATGCAAGTTTTCTAATGCAAAAGACACACACACACACACACACACACACACACACACACACACACACACACACACACATGAAATAATCAAGATTTGACTTATTCTTATACTGCCAATTTTCAGAATTTACACCTATTCATTAACCTTAACAGGTCTGCAATTAGTTTGGCACTACAAGAAAAGAATACTTACTAGTTAATATTTTACGTATATGACACTTTCAGACTATTTTATTCTTCGACTTAAACAGGACTGTGACCCTTGAGAGGTTGACCTCACTACTTGAGATCATTGACTTAGCTCTAGCCAGACTGGATAATAGAGGTATACAGCATCTTAGAGATTTTCAATGGGCATCCATTTTCCATAGCTAGTACAGGATGCCACAGGGCCTATTAAAAAGAATAGGGGAAGCTCTCCATTGCCTTGGCCAAATTTCCCTAGTAGTATATATATATATATATATATATATATATATATCATCTTGGGTCTCCCCTGAAAAGAGACCAATAACCTAGTTGAGCTAACCTGGTCAACAAAGGATAAACATAAATGTTTTTTTTTTTTCTGGTAAATCACTGAAGATTATTGTCAGTCAATAATGACAATTATTACAGTTTCATTGTTAACATTTTAAATAATTTGGAGTTGGCTGAACTTATGCTAACAAACTGCTTCCTGCAGCCAAAGCTACATGGTTTGAACTCTTTCATCTCCATTTGCCTACTTTGTAATTTTGTGCAAGTCTGTTAACCAGATAGCGCTCCTGGGTGTCACCACTGATAAGTGACACTTTACCCATTGACTTTACCTGGTTGACAAATACATAAAACAATATTTAAAAGTTGTCCCTTTTTATCCCACATTATTTTTTACTTTGTCCAAAATTCTTAGGCAAATAACTTGAGAGGTACAGTGGTCTGCACCTTGTAAAATGTGTGGCTTCTGTTATGGATTACACTCACAAAATGTTAAGTTTGTGAGTTTTACAGTTAGTATATTTCAGAAAAAAACTTGACAATGCAAGGCTTGTGATACATAAGAGAAACATTTAAAAGCTGTTCCTGATTTTGTTTCTTGTTTTTGATTCTTGAAATAAGAAGTTGAGAGGGCAGAGGTGAGTTGCACTGTATGGTTCTAACATCAGCAAGCTGAGATACATTTCCGAGCCATATTTATGTATTTATTCATTCACTTGATCTCAAGCAGATATGTGAGGTGTACAGTCATATAAGTGTCTGTAATTGTGTGTGTGTCCTTGTGTGTGTGTGTGTGTGTGTGTGTGTGTGTGTGTGTGTGTGTGTGTGTGTGTGTGTGTGTGTGTGTGAGGGAGGCGCAGATCAATGTATTAGCAATTTAATGGGTAGAATAATAATAACAGATGGGGAGAAAGGCTAAAGTAATTTGTAACTAGAGGACTGGAGTTTCTTCATCTTACTCTAAAGTCTTTAATATTTGAAGAGCTGAGTGAGTGGTAAAACACAATATATTACAATTACTGTGTACCTTTTTTTGTCTTATAAATACTTTAAAATAAAAATGTTATGTTGTAACCAACTGACTGTTCTAGCAAGCAGATAGAGAGAGCACATGGGTATTGAAAAACTTAAAATACAGTGTTTAACCATGATATGAGCTTTCTTCCTTGTTGTTAGCAGATATGTCACGTTTTGCATATCTGTTCCTCAATGTGCAAGATAGTATAGTATCCTGCACTTTAAAGGTGGAAGGTTGCCTATTTCTGTAAATTCATTAATTCTTTTGCTTGCTGGTTATGAATAGCAAGGTATTCTTCATATTGCAAATCTGTCTTGCATGTGTTGGGGGGTTGCTTGGCTTGCACATGTGTAGACATGGACATTTGCAGCTTGAGTTGTTTCTTCCAAAAGTTTCTAATGCTTAAAGAACAGAGTATGCTGTAAAACAAGAAGCAACATTTTATCCATGCTGTGAACTCCAACCCTACTTAGTAAATGTTCCACATTTTGTCCATTTGCTCCACCTTATGAGAGGTAGTATAGTGTTCCATATTTTGAAGGTGAAAAGTTGATGATAGCTGTAGCAATTTCTTTAATTATTTTGCGTGTTGGTACTATGGATATTATGGTATTGTCAAACCATACTAAACTATGAGAAAATGAAGAAGTCTGAGATTAAGAATTTAAGGATATGTAGTTTTAATTATCACAGTCATTAAAACTAAAAATGAATTCCCCTACCAGTCCCTGATCATAGACAGTTATAATATCGTTCAGAATACTATAACTGCATCATTTTAAATCCAACTTCCAGAAAAGCATACAAATCCTGGAATGGTTTATTGTGACTAGATATTCACTTGTGAGTGCTAGCCATACAACTCAATTGACCCTATTTTTGTAGAATGTCTCTGATTTTGCTTTGAGAGTTTGGCTTGTCTTTCACAACATCTTTGATTTTCTGGTAAATTAATCAGTAATACCAATCATTTGAGATGTATTCTTATTGTTCAAAAAATGCATATTGATACAAAACTTGTTCTTGTAACTTTTTAAGTAGATTGCAGTAATATTTAAAAATTGTTGCTGATTTTATCCAGCCACTATTTTTTCTTTGTCCACAATTCTTGACCAAATTAGTTGAGAGGTGGGTGCTACCCCTAAATATTTGGATCTAAATTATTTATACTGGCGTTATGTCAGCAAACCAGAAAGAGCATACTAGGTGGTTCATGTCGCTGCATTTGCTGGGAACAGTTTTTATCTTTATCACTGCTGTTTTTCTTGGAGGGGACTGGAAAACTACTATGTGTTTTTTTAGCAAGCTCTATAGCTCAACAGGTAACATACTCACCTTTAATATAGAAGCCTGTGTTTTCTATCATTGCTTGGATTAATTTTTCCACTGCAACAGAGCATAAGGGGGGGGGGGTGCTGCACTCCTAAGTGTACCATCCTTTGGACGAGATGTTAAACTCAGGCCCAGTCTGCCTGAGTTGGTGGTAGCTTAAGTGGTTGTAAAGGATCACATGGTACTTGTCAAAAATGGCAGAAGTTTTTCCCTAGTGTCCTGGCCACATTCTTTTAGTCCTTATGCATGTTTTAAGCCTTCCAGTTTTGAGTCCAAGTGCTGACAGACCCTCTCCCACATTCCGAGGTGTCAAGTCTATCACTGTAATCCAGGAGTTGTTAACTGACCACTCTTGCTGTACTTCAAAGAACTTTAACAGATAAATTATCAACTTTGCTATCAATGTCTGCAGTGGGAGGATATTTTTTAATGCTGAATGTTGGCAAAATGCTATATTTATTTTATTGTATGCATGTATTTGCACCTATATCAAAATGGGGGATTAATTTATTATGCTTGGTAATAATTACCACTTGAAAGGGAGATATATCTGTGAGACTACAGGAGTAGTTTACATTGCTTTATGTCATCTTTGTTTATATTTCTATATAGGTAAGACAGAATGAAATCTTAGAGAACATATACGTGAACACAAATATGACAATAAGAGAAATAAAATGACCAATGCACTTTTTAAACACATCCAGATGTATCCTGAGCATTATTTTAAATTTATGATAATAGAAAAAGTTACCAGAAATTTGAGTGGGGACCTTAGACCCTTATGCTTGAGAAGAGGGAATTATATTGACACACTTTGTTGAATGCCTGCTAATGACCAGGACTGAATGATCATTTCTCTGTTAGCTGTGTCTTGAAACTGAAAGCATTATTGAGATGAATTTCACAATAATACTTTTTCTTACTAGTAAATTATTGTTAAATGTCTGCTGTTCATTTTTAACATACACCTTTTATAGTTTATTATTTAGTATAAAATACAATTAAATTATTATGGGTGTTCATAGTATTTTAGATTTGTTTTGCTTATATTCTTATAAGTCAAGCTAGTTTTTGTTTAATTTTTAGGGCTTGTCACTTTAAATAAGATTTTATGGCATATGATTTGAGCTGGAGGGATATTTAAACTGCTGATCTAAGTTATTTTTTAACTGATGAAGTGTTTCAATTTTGTGGACAAAAGCGCTCATCACATTAAACTTTAAGTAGAGTTTTCTCTGGGACAATAGCTGTTTGGAGTGTTTATGCATCAGGTATTCTATAATTTATTCGCATGGAGTGTTTTTTCCCCACATGCCTTATGTGCATCACCAACTAGCTATTGTGTCCCTATGGTGCCCTCACCAAGTAAAGGAACATGAAGTCACCACTGCCCTCAGTGAAGTCACCATAATGCCCTCCACTGTTTGACTTCTGTGTGCTGTGAGACCAGTTAGTTCCTTTTCCAAGCTGTTTTCAGCCACATTGGAGCAGCAAACCCACTGGCAGCCACATGTCTGACTTCCAAATGTGTAATGCATTGAGATTAGCTACAGAGCTTTTGGCCTGCAGTTTGGATAGTCTGCTGCCTACTGGGAAGCTTGCTACAGAGGACATAATTCATGTTTGTGTATAATATACTTGTATCTTTAGCAAAATATTGCTGCCAATAGAAGCTGGCATCATCTCTTCACTTGTTTTGATAATTCTCCCATAGTGTAAAGAACTATAATATTGTTTTGTGCACACAAATTCAATAATAATGATACAGAACAGAACTGTAATGTAAAAAAGAATAAATGGCAAACATTAACAGAAAAACAAGTCCCAAAGATTCCAATTAGTTATGATTTCATAAAAGCATCTTGCTATACACTGTTCAAAATTAACATTAATTAATTGAGTTAAGATCATAGTTAAAGCTTTCAGCAGTTTCCTTGATATTACAATTGTTTTTCATGCTTTTCCCTGGAGGCTTTCCTCCATGTCTGATAACTCTAAAGAAGAACATTGATGTTAATATGAATAATTGACATTCATTCTTACATTACTCAGACTCAAATATACTTAATAAAGCAATAAACCAGCAGTATTCTGGACTAAATGTTTGGCTGCTAGCACAGTTACAAATTTAAAGGGAATGTTTCTTTACCTCCACAGAAAATGTTACTAAGCCAGCAATAACAGAGACTCTTTACTCGCCCTAAGTCCCAGTTATGAATTTAGAAAACATGATGCTTTAATTGGACCAGGAATATCATTTATCAGTCTGTAATGGAAACTTAAAATATTGCAGCTCTTCATCATTAAATGACTTCTTCAGTAGCTTAAGCTACATGGGCTGTTCTGCCAAGGATCAGTCCAGTCGCCCAACTTCCAGTGCTTTAGGACATGTTACACACATAATAGGCAGCAGTATAAAATCAGTGGCTTAGGCATCAAAACTGCAAACTATCATGCCATTAAAGTGTGTTCTTCCCTGCAGGCTTTGAGTAATTGACAGTCAACTTCTGATTGACCAACACCGGTTAGATAAGTACCCTCTCAAGGACCACTTACCACTTCATAATTTTTTGTGAAGAAATGTTTTTTTTTTGGTCAGACATATTTGCTAAAAGCTAGAACTAGTGATTTTAGTGGTTGTCACTACAAATATTACATAAAATTTGTCATCGTTTTTGTTAAAACTCCACTAATGGTGAGCGAAATACTGAAGCAGTGGGTAAAACAAAAACAGACTTTATTAACGTAAGCGTTAAACATAAGGAATTTTGATAGGCATCAGCAGTATTCTGTGGTTAGCATGTGGAATAGTTTTTAGAATAATAATGGTTTATTTAAGTGTAAGTTTTCTTTATTAATAATAAGATGTAATATGGAATGACCTAAAAAAAATATTTTATTTAAATGGATAATAAGTTTGCAATGGTTCATTTAAAATAATCAACTTAATTGTACCTAATTAATTTTAATTGAAAGTTTACTGAGTGTATATAAGGCGCTCTAATTGGCTTGGAAAATGTCTGATGAAGGAGAGGTATTTGCTTCTCCGAAAGCACTTATGTTAATAGTCTGTTTTTTGTTTTTACCCACTGCTTCAGTATTTCGCTCACCATTAGTGGAGTTTTAACAGTTTTTTGGTTTTGATTTTGTGTCGATTTATTCATTTATTATGGCG
The DNA here is from genome assembly GCF_019279795.1 of Protopterus annectens. Classification (NCBI taxonomy): domain Eukaryota; kingdom Metazoa; phylum Chordata; order Ceratodontiformes; family Protopteridae; genus Protopterus; species Protopterus annectens. Next base: position 1,566,896,858 of record NC_056746.1, read on the forward strand.
AGTGACTTACAAGTAGTTTCACAAGGCTCCTTGTTTACTCAAGTAGAGCCTAGCAGTGGAAGTAATCGTAGTTTCAATGAGAATGATTCACCCGGAGAGGCGAATGCCATCGGAAATCTCACGGTTTTACTTCAGGTCCTGCTTGGGCGAGTGGATGCTTTAATGCAGCAAGTGGATAACCTCACAAACGGGACCAACACACCTATTAACGCTAACCACAGAATTGCTGACACTAGAAGGGCTATAACGGGAGTTTCTGAACGGCCTCCCGAACTTCCAATAGCAAATTCAACTGCTTGTCAGCACACTTCAATAAATACACTTGATGGTAACACAGAAAATATTTCCATAAACAATGGGGGCAATAATCGGATTACTGGATCTAGCAATTCTCAGCTAATCTCAGGACAGCATTTACAGCAGTCAAATAATGGTAACAGCTCTGGGACTGTCCAGGATGTTAACAACTTTGTCCCTAATTTGAGGAATTTTTTGAGCAATAATTATGTCTTTAATGAAGCTCACGTACAAATTTCATCAGAAGACGAAATTCCAGCGGTGAGTATCATTATTACCAACATAAATGACTTTGATAATAAACTTTTCCATTGTAGAAAGTTACAGTTGGAAATCTCATACTTAGAAGAATGTGTATCTAAAAAATTAATTCCTAAAGGCCTTCGACAATGGAGGTATCGTGTTGGACTAGTAGAGGGGTCTGACTTTCATAAAACACTCGATCTGTTTGACAGACAAGGGCTTGAATTTATTAATATATTGATTAAATACTATAAAACTGAAGTAGATTCTCTTAAAAGTGAGTTGGAAATTTTAGAGCATACAATTTTAACAAATGTAGACTTTCTCCATTATAAATATGATTACCAACGTACATTTACTAGTATAGAAGCAGCTATGAATAAGCTGCTAAATGGTAAAAAGAAAAAAATAAATAGAGACATTCAACAATACCAAAATGGGAAAGGTTACCCTCGCCCCCTACAATTCATAAAACTTCAGAATTGAACCAGTATTCACAAGAGTCTGGACATCATGTACCTCAATTAAATGTCACGCAAACTGATGGAGAAGATGGGACTAGTACTGAATGTCAGTTTATCCCCCGTAGAAGTGCAAGAATTAACAACAATAACAATAAAAACAATACAAGCGTTCCAAATAACAGAAATTCAAATAATTAACAATATGAAGCGGGTGACTGGAATCAACCAAGTACAAGTAGGCACCAGGGGTTTTCAAAAGAGCAGAACCATCAACAAATAAAATCGAATTCGAATAAGAACAAAAGGCGCCAAAGGAACAAACACAACCAGGGAAAATGCTAATGTGCGCCCATGAGAGAAACCCTCAAATTTTGGCAAGCTCTAGAGAAGATTTCCACATTTACAACTATACTGTAGTAGAAATACCCCAGGATATTGTGGATTTCTTCTCTAAGGGTTTAACTTTTATTCCGGATGCATTTATGGACCCTCTGAAGATTATCATAGACCTCAAATTATTTGTTTGCAAATTGAATTTGAATGTCCTTATGGGTCCAATGCCATCCTTAATTAACCCTTTAAGAGTGTCTAGCTTGTTCATTCCCCCCTTCATTCGAATTTGTTCATATTTGAAAAAATGTGTGAACTGGACTTGAGAGCTTTGAATTCTAACACTCATTTGAACAAGAGAAGCATAAAAAATATTAAAGATTATGAACGTGATTTTATTACATTGTTGCATAAGTGTAACATAAGAATAATGAAGCCTGATAAGGGGGGGTGGCTTAGTCCTGATGGATCATGACACATATGTGGAGAATATGATGACACTCATAAATTCTCCAGCTTATACATTAAGTAGTCAGAATGAGCTTAATTTAGCTTATAAAAAGATTAGGGTGACCTTACAAGATCTATTTCTAGAAGGTTCAGTTGATATGGATTTGTATAACTATCTGTCAATGGTAGCCCCAAAAATTCTGGCACTATCTGGAACACCCAAGATACATAAAAATATAGTTGACCCCCCTTTTAGACCGATAGTTGATGGATGGGGTTCTATCACTTATGGGTGTGCCAAATATGTAGACAACATCTTAAAGCCACTACTAGCAAAAGAAATACAAATCTGCAAGGATTCTTGGAGTTTTTTAACTAGTTTAAGCCATATCCTTTTCAATAAAGACTACTCTTTTTTAACAATATATGTTAAAGATCTTTATACAGTGATACCAAATAAAATAGGTATGGAATGGATTAGAGGATTCATGATGGAAAGGGAAGTCAATGACAATACCATCTATATAGTGGAAACTCTCCTTGAAATTATATTAACTAACAATTTTATGTGGGTTGAAGGGCAAATCTACCTCCAAACAACTGGGATTGCCATGGGCTCCCCATGTGGAGGTAGTTTTGCCAACTGTGTCATGGCCCATTAGGAAAAGGCTCTCCTTTTCAATGATGTTATTTTTAAGGAAAACGTCACCTGGTACACACGGTACCAGGACAATATGTTTTTCATTTGGAAAGGTAAAAAAGAACTTGTCCCACAGTTTGTTTCTAACATATCAGGTCTAACTGATTTTTTTGAATTTAAATATGATATTCAACAAGACCAGATTAATTTTGTAGATGTATGCATTTTTAAAGATACAAATAAGTCTAGGTATGTAAGTACGATATATAGGAATCCTACATATTCAAATTTGTTTCTTCATTTTTCAAGCTGTCACCCTCACCATCAAAAGAGATCGGTCATGAAGGGCCAGATGGTGAGGGCAGCTAGAATGGTTTCCGAAGAACCAGACTTTATCAAAGAATGTGCTCTTTTAGAACCAATGTTTGTAAAAAGAGGTTACCCCCTTGGGTTGATAACTAAAATTTATAACAAAGTTATTTCTAAGAGACAATTTGGGCATTTTAAACCCCTCCTAGTCAACTTTTTGGAAGTTCGACAAGAAGGAATTAATGTGAACAAGCTTACTTCTAGTGAGATAACACAATCTTTCCAGACTAGTTTTCTGAGCACATATAGTTTAGATAGTAATTATATAAAGGACATTCTAAATAAAAATTGGATCTTGATTATAGAAGACAGTAGACTAAAAAAAGTTTTGAGTGATAAACCAAGAATTACATATAGGAAGGGTCTTAATATTAAGGCTCTACTAGAATGCCAAGTATTAATAATAACAGAAAGATTATGAATAAAGGAATGGTCAAGTGCGAAGCTTGTAATTATTGCAAGCACTTTTTTGGAGACAAACAAGTGTGGATTAGAAATAAACATTACAAGATTCAAGGCAAATTTTCATGTACAACTAAAGCTGTGGTTTATTCTGCTATTTGTGTACAATGCCCTGCATTTTACATAGGTAAGACAGAAAGGCAGCTAAAGTAACCTATTTATGAACATCAATACGCTATTAAAAAACAAGATATGAATAATGGTTTAGCCAGGCACATAGCTGAATATCCAAACCACAACTTTAAATTTGCTATCTTACATCAAGTATTACTTAACCCTAGGGGCAGTCCAAGGCAATTAGAATTAGAAATACAAGAACTTTATTGGCACATTAGGACAGTTGCATATGCCCCCCCTGGTTTAAATGAATTTGTCTCTCTTAAATGTATATTGAAATTATTAGCCTTGAGAAGATAAGGTTGTTTTTCTTATACATTAATAAATGCATAGATAATATATTGAACAATGACATAACTTATTTTCAAGTGGAATTTTGATAGGCATTAGCAGTATTCTGTGGTTAGCATGTGGAATAGTTTTTAGAATAAAATTGGTTTATTTAAGTGTAAGTTTTCTTTATTAATAATAAGATGTAATATGGAATGACCTAAAGAAAATATTTTATTTAGATGGATAATAAGTTTGCAATGGTTCATTTAAAATAATCAACCTAATTGTACCTAATTAATTTTAATTGAAAGTTTATTGAGTGTATATAAGGCGCTCTAATTGGCTTGGAAAATGTCTGATGAAGGAGAGGTATTTGCTTCTCCGAAAGCACTTACGTTAATAAAGTCTGTTTTTGTTTTTACCCACTGCTTCAGTATTTCGCTCACCATTAGTGGAGTTTTAAAAGTTTTTTGGTTTTGGTTTTGTGTCATTTTTTTTGTTCATAGTTCTTTATAGGAAATGTCTTAAATAATTAATGTTTGTGAGAAAAAGTTTTACTTTCTTGTCAAAATTTGTGGTTAAGGGCTAGGACATGTGTTTTAGGGTGTTGTCCTTAAAAATATTTACCGCTAAAATATTTTTCTTGTCAAGTTGTTTTACCAACTATGCTAGGCATTGTTATCGACTTATCTGATACCTTTTCTTGTAGACACATCTGAGTCCCTGTGGGGAATCTCTTATTATTTATCATATTTTGTAAGGAAAATCGTTACTTTTCTGTCAGAAAGGGTTGTGGATAGTGTGTTTGGAGGTTGTCACTAAAAAAAATTACCTCAGACTTTAACTTTCTGTCAGGAGGTAAGGCCAACTCTTCAAGGATCTGCTAGCCATTTGTCAGTCACCTTTTTTGATAGACAGACAGACAGTCCTGTGTGCTTGTGGGGATTCCCTTATAACGTATCATTTTTCTGGTAGGAGAAGTGTTACATTTCTGTCAAAAAGTGTTGCTAGGGACTGTATGTTTGGTGGTTGTCTCTAAAAAATTTTACCTCAGAACTTAACTTTTTCTGTCAGGAGATAAGACCAGCTCTTGAAAGCTCCACTAACTACCTGTCAGACACCTTTTACAGAAAGGACATGAACCTGGGTCCTGGATACTTGAACATTCCCTCCTTGAGCCACACGAAGAGAAAAGTTATCTGGAGATTTCAGTCTTGACTCCAACTTCCTCATTGCCTCAGCCACTGATATGTGACTAAACTGTGGCCATCTGTTTTTCCTTGTGCTGTTCATTGCTTTCTCTTTCTCCCTGTGGAACTTCTGCTAGAGTCAGTAAGGACCAGGAGGCAGGATGGTCCTCTGTGGCTGTTTAGCTGTCCCTTTTGGGTTAGGGAGAACCACTGTTGCTGGCATCAGAGAAGGGACAGAGTGATGCTCCTTTACTTAGACTTTCTGAGGAGCTTTGTGCTTGGGGAAGAAACTGGCCATCAAGCCAATCTTTTTCTGGAGGGTTTCCAAAGAAAAGGAAACATAAGGTTAGAAATTTCTCATCTCCCTAAAGCAGATAGAAGGACTGGCTAGATTTTGTTAATCATTTATTTAAATATATTCAGTCTTTACATTCTGAGTGTTCCCCTCATTTGAAAAGGAAGAGATTTTCTTAACTCTCAGATTCTGATAATTATTTTGAGGGACAGGATTTAGACTTTGTTTCTAAAATTCCCACCCACACATTATGGAGAATCTGACTCCGAGGAAAGTTATTCCTCAGATTCCCTTCCTGAAAAGTTCTATTTTTCTAATACTCTTGCCACAATGAAGTACTTGTTTCAGTGGGAAGAAAGCCATATCAGAATACCAGCAAAGATATTAGGATTTGTTACAGGTGGATTTTCCTCCTTCTGCAGCTGCTTTACCCGTGTTATCAGTCCTAGAAGAAGTTTTCTTTGTAGTCAGAATTTCCATGACAGTCAGCCACTTGCTCCTAGAAAGTCTGATAAATCATATAATGTGTCCAAGTCTCAAAATTCATTTTTTTCTAATTAAAGTCAGATCCTGCAATAATTTCTCTGTCAAAATCAACTTCTGCCAGACTTGTTATGGCTGCTATACTAATTCCTGCTAATAAGCTGGGGAAAACATTGAGAGACCAGGGAAGAAAGTTTATATGTCTTCCACTTTAGCTTTCTGAATAATGAATTGTCAAGCTCACATGTCTAAGTTTCTGCTGCTTCCTTTGTCAATAAGAGAAAGTTAATTGATGACTTTCCTTATTCAGTGACTAAGGTATCTCTGAATCCTCTGTGTATCGGGCAACCAAACATTCTCTAAAATGTGCTCATGACACTGCCGATGCTATTAGTAGAGCAGCTGCCACTAGTCAGTGATACGATCTGCCTGGCTAATTTTTCAGTATTTACCAGAGGATGTTGAAGTGAGAAGTTGAATGTTCCACCAGAAAAGAGATGCTATTCAGTCTTTACTCTACTGAGGTCCTTAAAATATTGGAAAACAGGAAAAGTTAAGTCATGGGTTTACCCAGATTTTTCAACCCTCCTTGACAAATATAATAGAAGCATTTCTTTCTGTTCATGTTCTTTTTGCAGGAAACAGTATAAGCATTTCTTGCAAGGTACAGCCAAATACAATTTTAACAAACAATGGCAGGGTAGGGGGTTCAAATAAGTAATGAGGGTCTTCCCGAAACCAAGGACAAACTTGATTATATGTCCTTTGATATACTTTCCCCTACCCACCCTGGTAGCCCTGTAAAGCTTTCCCAAATGTAGGTTTTCACTTTCTTCTTTTGCACTAGATGACTTCAGACACTGGAATTCAGAGAATCATTCAGAAATGCTACAACTGGCAATGGAATTCCCTTTCTCCTTTACAAAGAATCCCTCTTCATCCAGTCAATTAAACCTGTCTGTTACTTTCTATTCTATATCAGATGCTGAATCAGGAGTGAACTAACAGGAAAGGGTTTTATTCAACAATTTTTCTGTTGCCAAAGAAATAAGGAATCTGGAGAACTGTTCTCTACCTTTCTTTCTAAACCTTCACATCACACTCCAATTCTTACAGATTTAAGGTACTTTTTATATTTTTATGTAAGTGGTTTACATTTTCAATTCTCTGCTTTGTCATTCATTTATTAACAGCCCTAAGAGTGCTTACAAAGTGCTTGGATCCTGTAATAGCCAGTTGCAGGTTGCAGTGCACTCACATTTTTCCATATTTAAATGACTGCCTTATTTTTGCAGATTCTTTCACAAGTTGTAAAGAATCTTCGGCTTAGGCAAAAAAAAAAAAAAATATATATATATATATATATATATATATATACTTCTTCTCAGTATGTGTGCTTTTAGGTGAACAAAGAGAAATATTTTCTTATTTCATCTAACAGGATAATGTTTCTGGGATATATACTGGACATATCCCTCATAATGGCTTTTCTTCCTCAGGACAAAATGGAATGTTACAAGGAACATGGTTTGATATTTTCCAACCAATGAATATCTCAGAAGTCTGGATTTTGTGTCCTTTACTATTATCATGATTCATTTGGCCAGATTTCACATGTGGAATATTCAATGGTTCATCAAATCATTTTAGACCCTACAACAGCATTTCTCCTTTCATTTCAAACTGCAGTGTTGTGGTTTGTGAAAAAGAAATTAGTCTTTTGGGTGAATCAGTTCTCTTTCAACTCAGGTCTTCCTTTTTTCCTTTCAGCCCCTACTCAGTCTATAACTACAAATGCATCATACTTTGCTTGGTGAGCTGTGTCCAACTGAGTTGTAAGTCCAGAGCCTGTGGAACAAGCAAGACAAATTAAAGCACACATCTCAAAGAAAAGATGGCTTTCAGATTCTGAATCATATTTAGAATCCAGGCACTCTGCTAGTAATTACAGTCAACACTACAGTAATGTCTTAGATAAACAGAAGAGGGGAACCCAGTTCCTAACCCCTTTGAAGACTAGCTGTGGCACCCTGGGAATTAGAGTTTTAGTTCAGTCTGTCCCTCCAGGCTACTTAAATTTCATCAGAGCAAAACATATAACAAGCAAGCTGAGTAGGACGAGTACATACCTTTTTGAATGGAGAGTTACATCTGATGGTCTTCCAGGAACTTTGCCTTCTGTGAGGATTTGTTTGCCTCCAGCCATAAAAGACAGTTAAAGATGTTCTCCTGGATTCCTTTTACACAGGCCTGAAAGACTGAACTTTCATTCCCATGCTTGGCAATGTTCCTGTATGCCTTCTCACCCTTTGCTTTGATAAACAGGGTTTATCTAAAGTTGTAATAGGAGTCTCTATGTGAATAAGTGTGGTGATCCCCTTTTGGTCTAGACATCAGTTATTCTCCCTTCATTTGAAAATGACCAGGGGCATTTATTACAAGTGTCCTTACAGAATGGACTTACAGACTCCTAAGACAAGGATGTTTTGATATACCCAACTTTCAGCTTCCTCAGCTGACTGCTTGGATGATATAATTGTAGTACCTTTTAGGCAACTTTATTCTGAGGATGTGCAGCAGGTTCTGAAGGAGGAAAAAGAAACCTGCTGGGAGAAAACCATATATTGGTAAAGGGAAAGGATTTTCTAGTTGGTGCAATGACAAGACCCAGGACCCTTTCAAGGTTTAGACTCCTTGGTTATGCAGTATTTGTGTGAGTAATTATCCTCTGACCTTTAATACTCTTCTATCAAAATATACCTTTAGGTCATCTCTGCTGATCTGTTTTTAGATCCCCACTTTCTACCCTATTTCATGTGAAACAGTTTTCGAAAAGGTTTTACATATCCGTCCACCTAGAAGGCAGGTGACTCCTTCTTGGGATCTTATTTTTGTACTGGAAAATATACACTGTTTCCATTTGAATCTGCTTATCAGGCTGTTTTATTTGTTTAGTTAGTTTACCAGCATAGTATACTGGTCACAATACACCATTTGCATGCATAGCCTGGGTGAAGAAATTTACAAAAGAATTAAATTGAAGAAATTCACAGAGTAAGCACAGAAGGTCGATAATCCAATAAACAATTGATACAATATGTAAGTATAATTAACAGAGTAGAAAAACAAATGTGAACTAATTTTAGTAGTAAACATGAAAGGGAATCAGCAGGTGAGAACAGAGGGTTAAAGTAAGCGTGATGCAGCTGAGGAGGGAGTTAGGTTATGATATGTGCAGAAAAGTACATAAAGTCAGATTTTTGATGGAGGTGCCTTTTGAACTGTGCTCTGAATGTGGAAAAAAGAAAACTTTTTAGGTGGGAGGAAGATTGCAAAATTTGGGTATAAGAATTAAGAAGGAATAAGGTTCTTATTTGGAAAACATTGTTACTCATGGCTCTGACTTCTGTAAGATGGGTATCTGAGTTACAGTCATACTAATCCCAACTTTCATAGAGATAGGGCAGCACTGAGCACAAACCTTATCTTTATGCCTAATGTTGCTTCAGAGTTTACACTGAGCCAGAAAATTCATCTCCCTGTTTTCCTTCCAGAACCTAAAAAGTGGGAGAGCAAATTTTGTACACTCTGGGAGTTCACAGGCAACTCAGATACTACAGCATATATTTTCTTCAAATGCATTTTCTATTAGCTTTCCAATGAGCAGGATGCAAAAAAGGTTCACTGCCTAAGGAAAAATGTGAAAAATGTAAGTAAGGCTGCCTTATATAGAGGTAAATATGCCTGGTGTCAGTAAACTACCCTCAGCAGCATGGATACTACTTGCTGCAGAGAATGCACCTGACAGATGTCCAGTTCTGTGGCACAAGGTATAAATGAAATGACTTTAGTGAAATAAATCATAGGAGGCATTGTTTGAATTCTTTGCCAAGATCACATTGCACTTAGTTTGCATATATTTAATGTATTTTAAATTAATTTTAATCTACATTTGCTTTCCACTTGGCTGTACACAAACACAGTTTCCTACCTAAGAAAAAAGTGAAACATTTAGTTTAGGCTGCCTTATGTAGCATAGTCATGGCTGGTAAGAGTGCACTTTCCTCATCACTCTGGACAATACTTAGTGGAGAAATTTCACTGGTTACATACCTGTCTCTATAGAACTAGGTGTAAGGGCATTGAGTCTAAATGGGTCTGGTTAAGGGATGATTGAATCCAGCTAAAAGATGTTTTTGCATGCAAATGTTGTAAGAATAACACTTCTAACATTTTGATTAGGACTGTAACAATACAAAAAATGATAGTGCTAAACATGTTTCTTGCAAGCAATGTATGTGTAATGCTTGCATATGTAAACTTTCCTGTTTTGTATATATCATTACTTTTCACATATAACCTCAAACTAATGTGTGTCCAGTTTCCTATACATGACAATGATGATGTTTAATATAAAATTCACTTGCATGTATATAATGGACATAATACTTTTGTTATAATCATTATGACTCAGCACATATCCCAACTATGTGTTTAGGACAGTTTTTTCTTGTGAAGTATGTATGTAACATACCCCAGCCTGTGTTACAGCTCATTCAACTGCATCCATCTGAAATATATTTAAAAACAGAAACAATGACTATTACATAGGAATGCCTTACCAGAAGTAATTAAAATTACACACATACAGGCCTCTCTGAAGTGTATCTCTAATCATTCTGAAATTAGGATATGTTTAATTTCCATGCTTGAAAGGTACTTCTTCTGTGGCAATGCCAATTAATAAGCTTTCCGTTTTGCATGCTTTATCCCATGGGTTCAGTTTCCAATTGGTACAGCAATATTTTAACATTGTTTATGCCCCAACATCAAAATATGTTACTATTCATCCTCTTTCTCCTTCCAGACTGCAAGGATTAAAAGCCATGCCATTAAGCTTTCCATTCTTAAACATTGGAACCTGTGTCAGTAGGTTGGGCATCACACATGCCAAAGTTCTAACAATAAAATCCTGGCAAATCACACACAATACGATTCATATTATAAGAAAGACACTGCAAACTCAATGATAAAGATGAGCACCTTAATTTCTTTAACTAACAAAACGGGAGTCTGGGGCATTTGAATTGACTGACAAGTTGGGCCAAACACCTAGAATAATGTTCAGGAGGTGCAGGAACATGACAAATATTTTTGAAAAGAACAAAAATTTAGGGTTTGGAAATGGTCATCATGAAAGAATAAGAAAGTGTGGTGCCTGTAAGGAGTGTAGGTACATCTATGAGACTACTTGTATGAGTACTGGAAATTGCAATAATGTTTTTTCTGTACAGGTTATTTTTGACTGTAATACAAAAGATGTGGTATATGTGGCATTTTGTTTATGTACTGCCTTTTACATTGGAAAGACCAATAATCAACTTAGAAAAAGAATTTATCAGCATGTATACTCCATCAGGAAAGAAAGACAGTTCAAATGCTCTTTACCGACATGCCAACAACTGTATTAATTTCAAAAGGTTCATTTTATTTTCTATTTTTGGAAAAGATAGTAATGAATGATAGGGGTGGAAACTGGTCATCCTTTTTAGAATGAAGGGGACATACTGGAAAATTCTATTGAATGCTACACAAATCCCAGGGATTAACAACATAATTTCTTTTAGTAGTATATTAGCATTAAAAGCAGACAGAATTTAAAGTTTAAAAGTGTTAATAAGTAGATTTTCAGGCTTAGATTGAACACAGCCAATTCCAGAATCGTACATATATTTTTATGTTTTATACAGAAACGTTTTTAAAGTGTTAAAATGTGTAAAGTTGAATTTTTTAAGTGTTACAGTATACTTTAAGTTATTTATGTATGTTGAGTAAAAGGAAAAGTGTCTTTAAATGAAAATGATTTTCAATTAATGAGGTTTGATTGGTTCTCTCATGATATTAGGGGGAATGTCAAATTGTAATTTTATCTAATGAAGGTCCATTTTGTTCATTAAAGGAACGAATGCTCTAATCTTTAACACTGTGTTCATAGTGTCCTTCTTGCAGCATAAATCTTATTGTGTGGGATTTACATGCCAAAGCTCGATGCCATGTTTCACACCTTTACTGCTGTGTGATGTAAGTAGTGCCAAAGTGTCTGACAAGAAAACCATTTACTTTCACTTGCACAGATGCAGCTGACAAGGTTGTATGTCTTTGTGCACAACCAGTTACCAGCAAGATCTGAATCAGGCACTAATTCAGAGTTTGATAGCTTGACTTTTGCAGACATGGCTGTTAAGGGAAAGAATGGTACTAACTTTAGACAACAAAGGTGGGATATCTAGTCCAGGGTATTTGTGGCACTTCTCATAAAGCAATACAGCCATAGGCTGCTTCAGGGGGACTATAATAGGTTTCAGTATAAGGTTGAGGCCTGGAAAAGCTTAGCCAAGGCTGTCTCCAATGCAGCTGGAGTTCTATGCACTGGAGAACAATGTTGTCATCACTGTAGTGGCTTCAGAACTGCAAGCAGTACCTCATAAGTTGATGGGAGGCTGGGAGCACCTCTTAGTTGTGTAAACATATTGGCCCATAACCTGTCTGATACAGTAATAATGATTTAGAGATCCAACATAGGTACTCATTATACTTTCTTCTATATTTCTTTTTTTTTGTACTGTGCAGCTGCAGAGGAAATGGCTGCAGAACATGAGTCTCATCTGTACTTATTAACATACCTTGGAGAGGCACGAGGCAAGTATAGCTCAGGTCCAAATTCAGGACAGAAATTTGTTTTCATTCCCCCACTCACTAGCATCTTAAGCATACATACCTCAGCATTAGTCTCAAGTATGCATGCCTTCCCCAGACCTCCTGCTGCTTGCACTAGGCAATGAGAACACCAGCTTAGCTGTGTATAGGTTCAGTACCCAGAAGCAGCAATTACTTCATATCACTGGATGAGTATTTATAAAATATTAACAGCAATAATATGTCAGGGACAATTCAGTTATGGTAAATGTACTTATTACATTTGACAATATATCCTATCCATCATAGGGAAATAGAATCTCCATGTCATATCAAACCAGTGAGATTTGTCTATTTTATGACACATTAATACATTTCCATCATATATGGATGTGGAAAGGTGTATGATAGTAAATTATTATAATTGCTTATGTATTAATATAGTTTATTGAAAATAGAGTAATATGACATGCCATGCATCTAATTATTTCCTTTTTTTATCGTCTCCTCCCACACTATATTTCTGTCCCTTTTTAGAGGGTTGTAGTTTATTAACATTCTACTATTTGCATAACTTACTGCTGTAAAATAAAGGACCAACTGCACAGATAGGTAGACCGATCACTGCACCTCAGCCCGGCATACCTCCACAGATGGCAGAGATGGCAGCCCAGACACGCACAGCACTTCAGGTTCACTACCCATCAGTGTTACACCACAATTCCTGCAATACCTACTCCAACTACATCAGGTTGCTCTGCCCCAGCTGCTGGTGAAATGGTACCTTCCAGGAGCAGTACCAGTGGAGGTGGTGATTTTGTCACCTGGCAGGAGGTGACAGGGTTGGTGGAGGAGGCAGCATTAAAAAGGTCCTGCATCGGATTGCAAAGATGATGCCACACTGACCCCGGGAGCTACTGCAGGTGACAGTGTTAACAGTTCTGAAGATGTGGGCTAGATTCTCACTGTTCTCAAGCTGGACCCAGGTGTGTCCCCAGTACCCCACCTATTCCCAATCATGAAGGCCCCCAACCTTTTGTCTTTTTCTGTATATCTGCAGATGCTTCCTAACCTACTCTACCCAACTATGTGTTTAGGATAGTTTTTTCTTGTGAAGTATGTACATAACATACCCCAGCCTGTGTTACTCAGCTCATTCAACTGCATCCATCTGAAATATATTTAAAAACAGAAACAATGACTATTACATAGGAATGCCTTACCAGAAGTAATTAAAATTACACACATACAGGCCTCTCTGAAGTGTATCTCTAATTATTCTGAAATTAGGATATGTTTAATTTCCATGCTTGAAAGGTACTTCTTCTGTGGCAATGTCAAATTAATAAGCTTTCCGTTTTGCATGCTTTATCCCATGGGTTCAGTTTCCAATTGGTACAGCAATATTTTAACATTGTTTAAGCCCCAACATCAAAATATGTTACTATTCATCCTCTTTCTCCTTCCAGACTGCAAGGATTAAAAGCCATGCCATTAAGCATTCCATTATTGAACATTGGAACCTGTGTCAGTAGGTTGGGCATCACACATGCCAAAGTTCTAACATTAAAATCCTGGTAAATCACACACAATACAATTCATATTATAAGAAAGACACTGCAAACTCAATGATAAAGATGAGCACCTTAATTTCTTTAATTAACAAAACGGGAGTCTGGGGCATTTGAATTGACTGACAAGTTGGGCCAAACACCTAGAATAATGCTCAGGAGGTGCAGGAACATGAAAAATATTTTTAAAAAGAGCAAAAATTTAGGGTTTGGAAATGGTCATCATGAAAGAATAAGAAAGTGTGGTGCCTGTAAGTAGTGTAGGTACATCTATGAGACTACTTATATGAGTACTGGAAATTGCAATAATGTTTTTTCTGTACAGGTTATTTTTGACTGTAATACAAAAGGTGTGGTATATGTGGCATTTTGTTTGTTATGTACTGCCTTTTACATTGGAAAGACCAAGAATCAACTTAGAAAAAGAATTTATCAGCATGTATACTCCATCAGGAAAGAAAAACAGTTCTAATGCTCTTTACAGACATGCCAACAACTGTATTAATTTCAGTAGGTTCATTTTTTTTCTATCCTCTCATCTTTAACCACCTTTCCCAATATTCCTCCCTGTCTCTCTCTCTCGCTCAAAAAATAATAAAAAATGGGCTTCTGTCTCACAAAAAAATATAGCCCATACATAACTCTCCACTTTACCCATGTGTGATCTTGACACACTTGATTTGGTTCAGTTGGGCATACAGTTTTCATTATTCTGTTGTTGTCACTCATCACTGCTGTGGTGACTCTCCAAAGTCACGAAATTGTGTGTACAATACTGCATTCATGTTGTGAATAAGTGGATAGCTATGCTGCTTTCCAACTAACCTCTTGCAAATTCCTCTATTTCTTCCTCCATGTCCTGCCCTCTGCCTCCTAACACTATTTTCACCACTGTCCTATCCACTCTTTTTTCTCAAGTGTAATCTGATCAAAACATAGATTCAAACACAAAGCATATGGCCAGACATTTCATGTTTCTTTATATATATATATATATATATATATATATATATATATATATATATAATATCTTTTAAAGTCTTTGCTATATACTATACTTACTCACTATATACTGTATACTTTCTTAACTAAAAAAAAAACTGTATTAATATTTAATTGCTTATATAATAAAGTATATAAAATAAAATAAATAAAAAAAAATTTTTTTTCTCCTTGGGCCTCTGCTGAAAAAGGGCTCTTCATCTCAGTAGGACAAACCCGGTCAACAAATGTAAAATAAAAATAATAAATAAATACATTTACTTGATGTCCTTAGCATTTGCACAGAGGTTGGTGTAGTGCAGCAATGCTGAATGACAGTGAATGCTATTTAACTTGTTATAACAGAGCTGAAGATTTCAATTTAATCTGCAGTGGTCCAGTTATTTTCATTCAGATTTGCTTACATCCACTGCGCTGTGAGAAAACAGAGTGAAGGCAGGCTAAAGGCAGTACTGTGAAGCATTTAATGTAAGAGTTCTTAAGCTGGTTAATGTAATAAAGTGGGAGTTCCGGTGTAGCATGCTGTGATAATTTCCCTGTTTGAAGACTGATGTTTTTTGCATAATATCATGGGTTTGATTACAGCAGTAAGTCAATGTAATTCATGACATTTAATATTACTTTCAGATATTTAACTGAAAACATCTGTATTTTTCCTCATATACAACATTTCATTAACACGCCATTTGAATATTGCAGCTTGACATCATTTGCCAAAACATGCAGTGCCAGCAGGGAATGTTATTTAGCCAACCTTATCCTTATGACTTATTGTTGTTTGTTCTCTCCTACCCTTTATTACTCCCTACAGCAGGCACTTTATTGTACAGAGCATGACAGATTAATGATGCTTTAATAAGAGTAACACACCATACAAGTGTTCTTACATGTCCCAGAAAAAAATATTGTTGCTCTTCCCCTCTAGATCTGTCTCTGTCTCTCTCCCTTTCTCTCTGTTCTCCCTTCTGATTCAGTAAGTTGTCACTGTGCTTTAGTCATGTTATTCAAATAAGTACTAATCTCTTTGTTAGCTAATGCTCCCATGTATGGGCTGAATTTTGACTACTTTCAAGGGTTTTAATTCAGCCATTATCTGTGTTACTGACTGTTTTGTACACTATTTCATGTCTACATTTTGGCAAAATATTGTTATTATCCATCATTATCCTTCTTCTGTCATAAGCTACTTTGTTCCTACCTCCATCTCACCCTGTTGATGTATCTTCTCCCTTCCGTATCATTATTCCTCCGCATCTGTATTTACGCAATCTTGTGTATGGCAACAAATGTAAATAATGTGACATGGAAGTACAAAGCTAATGGCTCTAGCTTGTGGTTTTTATTGCCTTTGGCTACATTAATCTGTTGTGCATCACACCACTGTGCTTAGCTATGTATATTCAGATAAATGTATTTTACAGATTGCAGTGGTCAATAGGGTAATGAAGATGAATACATATATTAATGTTTGCTGAAATCTGCTGTCAAATGTGAACTACCAGAAGTATGATTTCTCTCTTTTTAATATCTCCAAATCTTTTGGGTTTCTAATACCATGATGGGAATAGACCCCCATTTATAAGTCAAACTATGATTAAAGTTCATGAAATTAGTATTGTTTCACTGTTTGATGTCAGCCAAGAGTGCTCTTTGCAGCACCCACAATGTGCCCAGTAATGACTCCTTCTGTAATCCGTACAGAGTTACATGTATTGATAGCATATCTAAATATGATTGTAGACTCTTTTTTATAAGACCCGTTGCTCCTACTACTATTAGAATTATCTGGGTATCTTTCTTCCACATTGCTCTAATTTCTGCTTGAAAATCCTGATATTTTATGACTTTGTGTCTCTCTGTATGCAGGACACTGTAGTCACTGGGTGTGGTGATTTCAATAATCAATGTTGCTTTTGTCTTTTTTCTTGGATCACTCTATCTGGTTTTCTAGCATCTATCTTTTGAACTGTTGGTAATGGATGATCCCATGTGATGTAGACTTCATCATTTTCTATGATGCTTTGTGGCTCATGTTTCCAGTGTTTTTCAGACACTTCAATACCATAATGTTTGCACAATCCCAGTGCAACAGTCTTGCCACATTATTATGTCTTTCAGTATACAGTCCTTCTGCCATTAGTATGTCGCAACCAGCAATGAGGTGTGCAACTGTTTCTAATTCTGTTTTACAAAACCTACATTTGTCTGTTTCTCCCACATGTTCAATGGACTTTTTTAACCAATGTGTATGTAGCCCACTATCTTGTGCCACCAATATTAACCTTTCATCTCTTGGTTTGAACTCGCCTCTCGTTAACGATTCCTGTGTTCATTCCTGATCAACATGAGGTTCGTCCAGAAGTTTTCCATACTTGCAACTATATTTATGCATTTTCCACTTTTTTTGCTTCTCATCTGATCCTTCACCTTATATTCTTTCTTTTGTTTTTTGGCACATTCAGTTGCTGCTTGGTTTTTATCCACTTGTGGTTTGATTTCCATTCCTGCTTGACGCCAATATGCTTCTGCTAGCCTAAGCAGGGAAGTCATCTTAGATTTATTTTCCTCATGTTTCAAAACTTTCACTACATTTGGGTCTTGTGAGGTCAGCAGATATGTGTGCAGTCCTATAATTGCAGATCTATACATGTAATCAATTTCAAGGAAGCCCATCCCTCCTTCGGAATGAGAAATATATAAACTTGGTATACGTTGATTTTTATAAATCATTTGGTGAGCATGAAGCATCCTTCTTGTTTTCCTGTTTAATCTATCCAACATGTTTTGGGCCCAATCAATCACTCCAAAACTGTAAGTCAAGACAGGAAGAGCAAATTGGTTTATAGCTTGGATTTTGTTCCTAGATGTCAATGCTGTTTTCAGGATTAATTTAAGTCTTCTAAAGTAATACTTACTAAATTTTATTTGCATCTGTTCATGTTTTATTGTTGATCCTTCATCATTTCCCAAATATTTATATACTCCCTCTTTATCAAGTTCTTTTATATCACATTCTTGTCCCAAACTGATGTTTTCCTGGTGCTGCAGTTTTCCTGCTTTAAAGGTTGCTTTTGCACATTTATCAAGACCAAATGACATTCTTATATCATCTGAAAAAGTTTTAACAACTTACAGCTGTACTTTCAGTTCCTCATCTGATGAGCTATAAAGTTTCAAAACATCAAGAAAAAGAAGATGAGAAGTCGTTACACATTCTTGTTTTCTAGGAGCCATATTATAGCCATGGCCTAAGATGTTATATAGACAGCATAATGGGTTAAGGGCAAGGCAGAATAGTTGCAGTGACAGAGTCACCCTGGAATTTGAATTTTTATCCCTGGAATAATAATTTGTTCTTTATCATGGCTTAATTGCAAAATGGTCTGCCACTGTTTCATGGTCACTGTAATGTAGGTGGTCAGTGTAGGGTGTATCTTATACATTTTAAGCACTCTTTTTTCTATGAATGTGGGATACTATTAAATGCTGTTTTGTAGTCAGTCCATGCTATACTTAAATTCTTCCCCTTTTTACAGTTCTCAACTATGACTTTAACAGCAAATGATCCTTTGTTCCATATGACTTTCTTTTATTGCCCTTTTGTTCTCTTGCCATAATTGAGTTTTCTTCTAAATGACTATAAAGTCTGTCAGCATCAATTCCAGATTATAGTTTATATGTCATTGGAAGGCAAGTAATTGGTCTATAATTTTAAGGTAACTTGCAGGTTCAGTCATAAGTAGAAGCATTGTTTTTTCCTGTTGTTATCCAGGTTGTTGTCTGTTTAGAGTGTATATATAAATAGTTCTTACTTATGGCCAAATCTTCATGCAAAGATGTTGATACTTTTAACCAGAAATTAGGTGCTGCATCTGGATCTGGTGTTTTCCCAGTCTGAGGACTTTCTTAACTTTTTTTCAATGTCTCTGGCTATTACTTCATCCCATTTCAATATCCTGTACCTTTTAACTTCTTATTCTTTCTTTTACTTCTTCTATCCATTCATCATTTTTGTTATGTTCCTCTGGATCTTCATAGATACTTCTCCAAAATATTTCTAGTTCTTTTTTTTTTTTTTTTTTTTGGTAATGTTTCAATTCCTTCTATCTTGTTTCCCAGTTCTCTATAAATTTTTTTTGGGGTCATCAATAAATTGGTCATTTTGTAATTTTCCTTTACATTTATCTACATATCTTCTAAATGTTTCTGCCTGTGCTGAGATTTTTAGTTTGTTATTCATAATACTGCATGATAGATCCTGATTTGTTTTAATACTGTGCATTGCTTTTATCACATCTATCTTTCTAAGTATTTTTGTTGGCTGTTCCCTCTTCTATACTCTTCTAACAGTGACATTTCTTGTCTTAGTTGCTTTATAGTTTTCTCTATTCGATACGTCCAAGATGGTATTCGATTTCTCCCCTTTCTCTCCCTCACTACCCTGTGTTCTTGTGATGGAACTTTATCAATTATTAATTTAGCTGTAAAGTAATATATCCTGTTTACTTTTGTTATATTGCATGGATATCTATGGACAGTCCTAATTATTGTATTCATTTGCTTTATCAAACTTCTGACTTTTTGGGTTTTATTGACCTTCTGCAGTTTATTTCTTTCATTGATCTTAATGTCTATCTATCTCTATTAAGTCAAGCAACTCTTCTCTTAGCTCATTTTCTTCTAAACTGAGGGCACATTTTTTGTTTTCCATTTCCTGCGAGCATTCCATAGAAAGCTCTATTGCATCTTCTTGTGGAACATTCTCTTCAGTTTCATCCTGTGCCATCCATTGTTCTGTCATATAGGAACTCACTGGCCTATCACTCCTCAACATTAACTGTGTCAGAGTTTCCACAGTTCCCTGTTCCTTCCCTTGCCTTCCAGCTTCAAGTGAATATTTATACTCGTTTCCTGTGGAAGGCTGCAAAATATCTTCATATGGCACCTGAACAATTGCTTCCCATTCCACTGGTTTTCCCTTAATTTGGAGGTCCATTTCTCTATCCTTTTGTGGTGCATTCTGAATTAGATTTTCTACACTGAATCCTTCATTTTGGAGGTACTCCATAACCTCAGTTTCTATTTCTTGAACTCCTCCACTACTAATCTCCTTTTCTACTTTTCCTCTTTGTCTTCTTATTTTTTGAATTGTAAAGTTTTCCATGTTCGGATTCCTTTGCCTGTATTTCTCTTCAAATATCTTTGGTGCTGATCTTTTTGTACTGATTAGTTTTGCTTTCTCTTTTGCATAGATATTACCCCATATTAACTCTCTTTTTCTTTTCCATCTCCATATTTCTTCTTCAGATGTCTGATGATCTTCCTGTTTCTCCTCACTTTGAGGACTTGTTCCATCATGCTGTGATGTAACCTGTGTTAGACCTTCTACATCAAATCCTTCACTTTGCAGGTATTCCATAATTTCGACTTCTATTTTTTATCTTCTACTTTACTAATTTTCTTTTCTACATTCTCTCTTTGTGATATTATTTTTTATTGTGAGAATTTCCATGTCTGGATGCCTTTGCCTATATTTCTGTTTGAATATTTTTGGGGCTGTCTTCTTTATGTTGATTAATTTGGCTTTTACCTTTGCATAAATATTCCACCATATCAAATCTCTCTTTCTTTCCCATGTCCATATTTCTTATTTATACCTTTCAAAATATCTAGGGTTTGTTGTTTATATTTTTGCACTTTCTCAGATGCTTCTTTTTCCCAACAGGTCAAAGTTTCTTGGTCTATATACTGTTTTTCAAAAATCTGTTGTATTAATGACCCCTAATTTTTATTTGAAGCTTCTGACAGTTTTTTTTTTTGAGGAAGTATTTTCTTTCCTCTAATTTTTGTCTTAATCTTTTTGTATATCTTGTGACTGGAAATGTTGGACTTTTTGGATAAGAGCAACAGTACATAATTTCTTTCTTATCCTCAATAGTCCACTCTATCATCTTTATGGCTCTTCTTTGGCCTATCAGTTTTTGTGATTTTTGTAGAGTGCTACTTCCTTCTACAACAGGGGGGGGGGGGCATCCTCCCTCTCGGCCTGGCCTGGCCCCATTGTTGGAATGTTTCCATAATTTGAGGATTCTACATTGTCATGTTTCCCAGTCCTTGCACCAGTGCACCTACCAGGATTGGGCACTTTTTTATCCTGGGTCTTATGCACCCAGCTATCCTTTTTTGTTTTTGACCATGATATATGCTATATAAATACACTCTATATTTCAGTGTCACCTTGGTGAGATTTTGTGAAAACAGGGTCCACCTTGTAAAGGTACTCACCAAGACTTGAGGATGAATTCAATTTCAGCACTACTATTCTCCTTTGCTTGCTGACTTTTCATCTCTCCAGTCAGCCTTCTATTGATTTCCTACATGGTGTGCTTAGATAATGCTCAGGTATAAATGTTTTTATCACAGTGCTCTAAAGTTTTGTATCCCAATGAATGAAAAATCTATTTGTCTTTGTTTGCTGGGAAAGTCCAACTGGGCAATGCCCATTTTCACTGGAGGCCCAGCGAGAAAAGCTCCACTTGCTTACATTGTATTATACAAAGTTCCAGTTAAACACAGAGTAATTACATTTCTGTTTACATTTATACACAAACAGTAGTTCCATTTATACTTCCACAGAGGTGGAAGTTACTAAAGAAAAAGCCCGCATGCAACTTAAAGGATTGTACAGGCAAGAGTTATGTATAAAAATTGTTTTGT
The DNA here is from genome assembly GCF_019279795.1 of Protopterus annectens. Taxonomy (NCBI): domain Eukaryota; kingdom Metazoa; phylum Chordata; order Ceratodontiformes; family Protopteridae; genus Protopterus; species Protopterus annectens. Next base: position 1,566,918,457 of record NC_056746.1, read on the forward strand.
CATTTCAGTGAAAGGTTGAGAGTATTCTGTTTAAGGAGAGTATTTGGAGAGTGTTATGTGTTGAAACAAAGCCTCAAACTTGAGATGAGTATGAGCAGGGCCAGGACTGGTTAAGATGTTTAAGCAGTGGTGTAAACTACTGAGTTTGATGGAGAGTTTTATTTGTGTGGGGATACTATTCCAGAGTTTAGCAAAGTACTGAGAGCAGATTGAGTCTCCTGCAACATTTTGACTTATTTGTAAGTAATAAGAATTTGATACTAGAGCGGAGATCCCTTGTTGGACAGCAAGTCAGTAATAAGTTACACAGTGCAGGGCATTTTTCTAAATGATGAATGAGTTTGTGTGCTGTAAATTAGTTGTGTAGTTAAAGCCAGTTTAATTGCTTTAAGCTATGACAATGATGGGTCCTATAAGGTTCATAGACTAGCATTAGGCTATCTGCCCTTGTAGGCCATATTAACCCTAACCAATTACCTCATGTGAGAATCCAGCCCTGTACATTATGTCTGCAAGGTAAACACTTTAACCATTGCATCAATTTCCCATGAGCAAGATTGGCAGCAAATGTAGCTATTTTATTGTACTAGGTTCTGTTTGAGTATCCTTTTATGTTTGTTAGGATAGGAGTGGTATATAAAAAAGTTGGCAATAAGAAGGTGGTGGCTAGAGTTTCTCTTGCAGTATCTATAAGAAATCCATTAATCCTATAAAGAGAGCCTAGTTTCTGATAATGGTATGCAGTATATGGTGGTCAAATTTGAGACTGTCATCTTTTATAATGCCTAGAAGTTTGTTGTGAGTTATGGTTTCAATGACAGTATTATTTGCTGACTTTATGGTAAAAAATGCTTTTGATTTTGGCAACATTTTGAGGTAAAAAGCATTAACTTAGTTTTCTTGTGGCTGAGTAGGTGGTTTGATTCTTTGAGCCAGGTTTCTACAGAGGAGAAAAACTTTTGAGTAATGTCTTGGAGCTTATTTATTGTTGGGGCTACACATATTAATGCCAAGTTGTCTGCATACTGAACTAAGCTAACATGGTGAGTGGAGGTGTGGAGGTCATTAATAAATATATTAAATAGGAGAGAATCCAGGATAGAGCCCTGAGGGACACCTGTAGTAGCTGGTTGAAAAGATGAGTAGGTTTGTTCATGTTTATTGGCTTGTTGCCTTCCAGATAGGTAATTTAGAAACCACAACAAGGAGTATTGTGAAAGTCCTGTTGAGGTGAGTTAAACAAGCAGTTGCTAGTCTGAGACAGTATCAAATGCCTTTGACAAGTCTAAAAACATGGTGGACATAAGCAGAAGCAGACCATTGTTTCTATGTTGATTTATTACATTGGTAAAATGAACTAGAGCAGAAGTGGTGATGTGCTGGGGCCTAAAGCCATGTTGTGTTTCTGAGAGGAGGTTATTTGAGGTTAGGTACTGCATCAGCTACATATGGATGCATTTCTGTAATATTTTGGAGAGGGGGAGAGAATCACTATTTGTCTGTAATTATTAAATTCTGTAGATGTGCCACCTTTGCACAGTGGTATGATGCAAGATTTGTTCCGCTGTGATGGTGTATTTTTCTGCTATGAACCTATTTTTAGAATAGATGTAGGGAAGGCTATGACTTCTGTGGCCATTCTTATGTAGTCTGAGGGTACTTGGTCTACAGCTATGGAAGTAGTTTTTAGTTTAAGGATCAACTTCCTTATCACTGAGTTAGGTATGGACTAAAATGGAAGAGCTGTGGGTGATTTTGATTGGACATGGGAAGAGAGAGGGCAATAGATGTATTAGTTTTTATGTTTGACTTCTAGGTTTGCATGGTATCTTTGCTTATTCTGTTTGACATAGAGTTTTGCAAGCTTTGTAAGATGTCTAAATTGCTGGAAGGCATTTTGAGTCCTATTTTTATACCAATGTTTCCAGAACTTATCTGTTTTTGTCATAACTGTGTTTTGTTTCTGTTGTCAGCTATGGTGTGAGGTCTGTAAGAACATGTTATTAAAGTGTTCAACAGTAGTAGCTAGTGGGATTGTTCTAAGTACATTCCTGTTATATAGTGTTTCATTGAAAATATCTTTGCTGGAATTGGTTGTATTTTATATATGATTATTGATAATATGTTTATCTAGGTTATGGTGAGTTCTAATAGCATATGTTGGTGTGTGATCACTTGTGCTATCTAAGAGGCAGACTACTTTTGTCAGTCTGTCTGGTATGTTTCTAGCAATCTAGTCTGATGCCGAGTGTCTCCCTGAAGTTTTATTCTAGTAGGTGTGCTTATTAATTGTCTGAAGTTGAACAAGTTTATGCATTCATTGGGAGCAGTGGAATTTATGAGTTACCAGTCTATATTTAAGTCTCCAAATATTAGAGTCTCATGGTTAATTTGTAGGGATATCCAATACAGCATGCTTTCATCATAATTGTTGGTACTCTCTGGTGGTATATAAATTGATGCTAAACATACAGTTTTCTTATAGCTGATTTCTAGGAATGGTATTAGAAGTTAAGCATGTTAAATGTAGGAATTTCCTGCGGAAGTAAGGTGATAGTTTGGCAATTTTTATGGATAATTGCTACACCACCTGCATACCTATTTTGTCTTATATGCCTGAGTATATTGTATCCTGGGGGGGGGGTCTCATTATCCTTTATTTCTTTTCTAACAAGGTTTCAGTCGCTATGACTACACCAGGAGTGTATGTGGCAAGGTAGGCACGTATGTTAAGGATTTTATTGCACATACTTCTTAGGATCATATTTAGTAAGATAAGTTTGGGTTATGTTTTTTGCTAAGATGAATTAGGTGACTGGTTTATTTTGGGATTGAAAGTGATGTTTTTTTGAACAGTGGGACCTGGGTTGGAGTGAATATCTCCGCTAGTTTTTTGAATCAATATTTTACACAGGGAAGAGTGTGGCCAGTTATATTTTGGTCTTGGTTTGGTACTTGATCATAAATTTGGTTACTTAGTTTTGAGATATTTATAGATAAATAAATCAGATATGGTTTGTTTGTAGAGATAGGTTGCTATGGAGAAAGGCAGGCTGGGTAAAAGTTGATATTCTTTATGAGGATTGGTTGAAGTGCTGAGTATTTGAAGGAGGTAGATTTGATAATTGCTGATGAAGGCTAATAGAATGAGGAGGAATAGTAAAATAATCTGAGTTAAGTGCCTCTTATTTAACTTGGGTTTTTTTCTTTGCTGTAAATTAGGAAAACCTTAGGAGGGTATTGGATTGGTTGTAGATACGTAATGTGATAATTATAAAAGGCAAGGATAAAGACAGAGATTTTTGGGGTGGTAGACAAGAGCGGTTGTTACTATTGGGATCAATTCTATTGATTGCTTTCTTCTGGAGGGAACTGATGATATTGGTTTGAGGAATATGTGGGTGGTGCTATGGAAATATAAATCTGCTGAGAAAGATAAGTAAAAGGAAAAATACAGCTGAAAAGGCCTCTGAGAGATAAAATGATAAATTTTCTTTGCTCTAGGACACAGTTTTAGTAGGAGAGTTATTCCAATATCACCTTCACCTGACTAATGGTGATAACAGTAAAAATTTAACATGACTGCTTGAACAACTGTATACCGTAAGGAGCTTCCTATGGCCTTTGAAATGCAAACTCCAAGTGCTACCTCATCCCACATAAATCAGCAAAACAATGAGAAAAAGTAAACCACATTGCAGTACTGCAGCTCTGGAACATTTTTGGTTCAGAACTGAAACTGGTTACTCAAGAAGAGAAATCAACTGAAGGAAGGGAGAAAGGGGATTACTAAAAACAATGAAATGAGCACAGATAAAGGAGCAAGCACCAATGGGACTCCTGCGGTCTAAGAACATGGAGGTATTGTAGTGGACAAAGTTATTTTGTTTTAGGCTGCCATATTTATAATTTAGATAAAAATATAGCCCACAGACGGGTGTTCAGACTGAAAAGTTTACTGTTGCATACATATCTATTTGCTTGCAGGGACACTTTTATAGCAAAATAAAACACAGTAAAGAGACAGCTGAGTGCACCGAGTCAATGTTGAGGGTGCACAAATACTAGCTCTGAGCTGAAAGTGGTTAATAACTGTCTTTGGCAAGGAGAAATAAGAAAGGAACAGGAGAGACCAAGGGTGACTTTCTTGAAGGCTTGAAGGCTTGAAGTCTTGAAGTTCCACCAAAGAATATATATATATATATATATATATATATATATATATATATATATATATATATATATATATATATATACACATATATTAAATGGGAATGGCAAGTCTAGAAAAAGTGAAGAAAATGTAAGAGAAATAAATAGTTTGAGTATGTGCAGTATAAGTAAATGTCAGTGTCTGTTAGGAAGCAGAGAATAAAAGCTGACCAGAGGATGTTAGTGGAGGAGGGTTTGCAGACTGTAAGGCTATTACTTACAAACTAGGACACTGAAGCACTTGCCTTCAGACTAGTTACTATGCAGGCTAAAATGCACACAGAAGACTGAATGCCCCTAACACTCAAAGTACAAGAACAGAGGGGGTACACATTTTGTCCTAAGTAAATGGCAAGTTGATTGAGTGGTCTCAGAATGCCTATTGGACAGCTGTGTGTATGCTTTAGGGTTGTTTCCAGTGAACCTTGCAACCCCCCCTTGCACCATGCTAGAGAGGGATAGAAGAAAGAAAGAAAAATGTTTCAGAATGTTTCAGAATGTTTTGTCTTTCTTCTATAGCTACATCATTCCTTAACACATGATTATTCTGCTGCTATATTAATGTGTCTGCTCCCTATTTGAAACCTATCATGTGCTAAACATAACATGAAAGTCTGCATAGAACAACACAGAGTACTGCTAATTCCCATTCCAAGTCTGACACTTCAATATATGATTACAAATGCGGTAATATTTTGCCATCAGCAGTTCAATTTAGCTTGGCAGTGCTACACTCAAAACAGTAAAAACAAAAAAAATCCCATAATTATTGTTTTAGGTTGCACACTATTTCTATGTATTAATTTTGTCAACAAGTTGTTTTGATTCCAGAATGATATTAACTGAATTAATTCAATTGTTTAATGTATGACTGCCCTACAGTGTTTACACTCACAACTGTTTTACAAGTTGGATTATTCTATTTTCACATAATCCTTCACTGGCATTCTGCCATCTACTGTCCTACGTATAACTTGTCAATGCACACAGTGAAAGTATGAGACAGTGCAAGTGTGCAATCATCCCAACATGAATGCTATTTCACATTCCTAAAGTCAGTCTTCTCATGTCTTGTCTGTGACTGATACTTTGCACTGTCTAGACTGTAACTAGATAGGTAGGAGGTTCAATGCTCAGCACAGGAAAGGTGTTAGTATGTGTAATGCCTGGCACTGTATCAACTTTCTCTGTGAAGAACTTATCCAGATTTTTACTGAAACATCCTCTCTGAAACACATTGATGAGGTCCTCCTGACAAGAGCACTCTTTCCCCGTAAGAATCAGACTTCAGCTGCGGTGCCTGCATTTCTTACTCTATTCTCTAGAATGTGTTTGTAGATTAGGACATTCAAATAGACCAGTGTTTAACTTCTAGAAGTGCATGTGTGACTAACTTCTAGAAGTGCATGTGTGACTGTAGATGAAATCAGGATTGGTTTACACACATTTGCAGAGGCAACTATTACAACTCAAGATGGCTGTGAAAGTCATTTTATCAGACACATCTCCTTTGCAATACACTGCTGACATCATCCCTTCACAGATGATGTATTTCTCACTTGTATTCAGTATTATCCTGTGGTGCTACCTGATGATAACATGCTGTATAGTTGATGTAACTGGCTAGGTTGGTGGTTTGGAACCATCCCTGGTTAAGTAGTGTGATGTGGTTACTGTCATATTCCATTGGCTACCTCTCAACCACCATTATGTACACTTCTATTGATGAGATGGATTTACAATGTCACAGTTTTACACTAGCTAATCCTAGCACCCCCAAGGGAAAAAAATTGGGCCACACAATGATAAGGTAACTCTATAATAACCGCAATAGCTCACAGCTGGAATGCACATTTTCCTGTGTTGTGTGACTTTGATAGTGTGCTTTTCATACTGTGTAACTACATATGTCAAATTTCTGAAGCTAAATGTGAGTCACTCTTGCACCCTTATGCTGTGTATATTACTCTTCAAATGCAGATATGATATGTAGCTGTACATTGTTATTGTGCACTTCAAATGCTTTTTAGCACAAGTATCCAGCTAATAAAAAGTAGTGATATCATCCATTTAAATGTGCACTGTCCCAGTTGTATGGTGCTTGCAATTCAGGCACTAATCCATAACTTGTGATCTTAGGTAGTTATTTCTTATCCAGCCATTATTGCTCAGACTACACTGCATCAATGACATTCTGACTGTACATCTCGCTAACACTGTTGTCCAGCACATCTGCTGTGTACGCATACAGAATTTAATTCTACTTAGAAACAGCTATGATAATTTTTCACATAGCAATGCTTTTGTTCAGAGTAATGATGACGTGTGACTGTTTTCCTTGCATAACATATGGATGAAGTGTTATCCTCCGGCACAAGGGAATTAGACAACATTCTGTATGTTGTTGCCTTTGTACAGCAATTACAGGTACACATATCCCTTTCAGCTGCAATAACATGATGTAATGCCTTGACATACTGACATATTTCAACTGTAGTTGCATTTCTACAGTGGTGCATTCATCCTGTACAATATCATGATTTTTTTGTCAGACACATGTTCAGCATTCACAGTCAGTGTCTGTTAGCATTGTTGGGCCTTATACTGTAATGCATAAATGACATCCACCACAGTTATGGGAAAAGTGTCCCCCATTCCTTTTATCTCAAAGAGATTATATGAATGTACTGACATTACATAAACACCATTATATCTAGTTATTGTTATCCATTTTTATGTTGCACAATGATATATCATTACAGGTTGCGACTACATGGCAGTGAAATGGTTATTCCGGGCATGTTGTGCTGTGAGTGTGCCTGTGGCAGTGCATTGAGTACTGAATTGTATAGTATACTAATGCAGATAGACTGCTGTTCAATTCTGCAACAGTCTGTGTACTACAGGATGGAAATGCCTTTTCAAAGAAGCATTAATACTGTACTGTTCAATGTTGTGTAGACAGTAACATGCCTAACTCCTTTTCAGCATTGTGACATATTTGTAATGCCTTTTTTGATACACACATTCAATTCAGTTTTTTGTGACAGCCTCCATTGCTATCTGATGGGGCACATGCAATCTACCCAAAGTTCTGGAGAGAGCCTAGTATAACAGGCAGGGGTTTGAATCTGGCGACATCTGTCTGTCAGACAGCAGTGGCTTACATGCAGACAATAGTTATGGAACAGTCATAAGGCCACTTTTTTCAGGCCTTGTTCTGCAAGGTAAAGTATCCATATACCTTATGACAGGAAAGTGCTGTAATCCCTTCAAGGGTGTTCTTCATGACATAACCGATATTTGTGGCTCTGTGGCATCCATTATTGTTATGGATCTCTCAGATATCTGTCCTGGCATGTATTCAGAAATGACATGATGCAAATGTTTATTATGCCATTCATTGATCAGCGACATTAACTATTTACAAAATAATTATGCTTTGTACTGCATGTCTAAATGCAGACATTTCTTTATTACTGCTATTTTTTCCTCATACTATACAGCTTAATAGTGGTGGAGGCTTCCATAATCATTTCTTCCTGTATGGCATGCAGCAAAACCATCAGAAATTCTAATCGATCCTGTTACAACACTTTCTTGTGTGTTTGCCCTGTTGAATTGATATTATTTATTTATTTTTATTTATTTAACATTTGTTTACCGGGAAAGTCTGACTTGGAATAAGACAATTTTCAGAGGAGGTCCGGGGATAAATGTTCCAGACACATGTCTCCTAACATGGGAGGATACCAGAGCACCCAGGTGGAAACCCACATGAATGCTGAGAGGATATGCATACTCCACACAGAAGGCACCCAAGCTGAGAATCGAGCCAGAGAACCTCTTGCTGTGAGGAGGCAATGCAAACCACTGCACAACTGCACCGTCCATACTGTTCCTTGTAATTCCATGTGAACATGCCGAGTATAATGATGTCTGAGAAGTTTGCAAATTAACAATGTAAAACTTGAAGTCATGAAATGTCATCCAGCCTCTATAGTCATTTGCCAGTTTTGTAAGTTGTGTGTTATTATAAAACAATTTAGCATTTACATGAGTAGACAATGCTTTCTTGTCTGTTGCATGTTTATAGGTGATAAACCTCTTTCCTATGGGCGTCAGTTACATTTCTTTGCCATTGTGTTAATTTTTTTAAACACCTTTTTATTCATTTTTAAACAAAGATTATACAAACTTATTTAAAGATAAATAGACCGAAAATATAACCATTTACAGATGTCCACAACCAAAATCAAACACAGAAAACTAAATAATTAAAATGTATGAAGTAAATCTCTTAATTTTGACCTAAATCTAAACTGTTAAGTAATATTCAAATTTCCCATTTTGGTAGTTGGCAATTCTTTTTCACAGACATTTTTTTCTAAATTAATGAATTCAGTAAACAAAAGAGTAGTTTTACATTTCCGATTCTTTGTGAATATTTTTCTTGCTACAGATAAATTGGACCAAAGCAGAGGTACCTGCACACTAAGAATGGAATACAGAATCCAGAGTTAGAAATGATACAATTATCTGCCCACAAAGCTTGGGCAAAGTTTCTAAATTCAACCCAAAAAGGAGTTACTATTTTATAATCCAATATCCTATGAAACCAATCTGTGTTAGAGACTTCATTACACCTCCAGGCAATTTTCCCATAGTTCTATATTAAAGATGCTTTGTGTGAAATTAAAAAAGCTCTGTGAACAAATCTCCACATATATATTTCCAATAAAGAGAAGAAGTAGATGTTCTAGCAGATTTAAGAATATATATATATATATATATATATATATATATATATATATATATATATATACACACACACACACACACACACACACACACACACACACACACACACACACACACACACACATATATATATATATATATATATATATATATATATAGACACACACACACATACACACTATCTCAGATATTGTCAATACACACCCACCACCACAGACACACTACTCTCAATGTTTTGAAAATAATGTTAGAGAGAATTAAAATAATATAATAAAGGAAATTAGGTACTAGTTACAATAACATATATACACTATTTCAGATACTATAGAAAAATATTTTGATAAATTATATTTTTTGTTTTACCTTGTATTTGATGATTAAATGTAATACATGACAAAACTGTTTACTGTAAGGAAGCTATTTAGGCAGAATAGAAAATTCAAACATTCCTTTTCTTTATTTTTTTTACTATTTTTGTCCTTTGAAGACCAGCTATTTCTTATTCCTTGTCTCTTTAAGATGACAAGAGTCCAATCCATATTTTCTGATTGATCAAAATGTTTTTTTTTTTGAGAAAAATAAACCTCATCTTCTAGAGAATTAAACGTTTTCTGACCTTCTGGTAAAAAAAAGATCCTAATTCTGGCTGGAAAAATTAGTTGAGCTTTAATGTTTAGCTTCTTAAGTCTTGTATGAATGGAATACAATTTTTCCTTGTGGTCATAACAGATGTAGTATAGTCATTGTCAAACATGATAGTGTTGTAGTTTAGTTTTATTAGAGAATTAGCCCAAGCAGTCTTCAGCACCAGGTCCTTGTCTTGGCTGGAGAGAAATTTTAAATAATAGATCTGAGGACTGGAGGATTTTTCTTCAAGGAAAAAATTGAAAGAAATCTATGGGCTCTTTCAATACCCAAAGAGAGAATTTGTGTTAGATTTAGAATTTTAGGCATCCAGTTAGTTAAAAACTGGAATATATTGTCTCCATTTTCCTTTTCTGGTATTCCATATATCCTAATATTATTTGTTCTAGATCTACTTTCTAGGTCCTCTAACTTTTTCTTAAGTAAGATACTTTGTTTTAACAGGAATTCTGTGTGATTCTTACTCTCTGCCATTCTGGTATCCAATGGATCTCAAGTTTATGTTTATCAGATTTAATGGAAAGCTCCTGGAAACTGCCCATTATATACTGTAGTTCTTTTTTACTGAGTTGTCTTGAGATTTCACTTTTGAGTGACTCACTCTGTCACAATAGTTAATAAAACTTCTGATGGGAAAAAATCAAAGAAAAAACACAAAAAAATGTGGGTGGCAATTCATTAAAGTTAAAACTCCAAAAACAAAAGAAGGTTTCACAGCGTTGCACCAATGTACTTTTAATAAAAAACAAAGCTTTCAGACATAAGTCCTTCTTCAGTGTTAATAAAATTCCTATACAGATAACATATCCTTTATACATAAAAGTTAAACCTCACATGACACAGCCTACTTATCACAAATAAAACTTAATCAAACCATTAAGAGCACTAATTAGTCAACCTTATCACTAAAAAATCTTAAAGAAATACATGATACCCTGTTCAGTGATTTAATAAGAATGCATGTATTCCTACCAAATACGTTAAAAATGAACATATGCAATAAGTTCACTTACATGTATGTTGTTTTATAGAAAACCCAAAAGATAAATAAGAGTACATCTACATATAATACATATGCATATAGCTATATAAATAACAATTTATCCAAAAAGAATAGATATATTATATAACTTACACTTAACATAGTATAAATGCATACAAAGAGCTGAGTAGCAGTAATATTTCTCATCCATATAAGTAAGTTCTAATACATAATATGCCATATAAAAAAGTTCTAATACATAATATGCCATATAAAAAGTTTATGTATATTATATATGCATAATATGTAAATATATACATTAATCAATCACTTTATTTGTTGTTGTTTCTTTTTTAAAACGGGTTTAATGGTAATTTGCTTATTTATGCCAGGGTGCTTGTAAATGAGTAATCCATTCATATTCTCTGTTACCTAACCTATTTACCAAGTCTCCACGCCTAATATTAGCTGTCAAAATGTCTATTATGCAGAAAGAAAAATAATGTGATATATCCGTCTCTTGTATATGTTAGGCTAGAGAATTTGTTACCACTTTCTTTCTAATCTCTGATTTATGTTCTGTTATCCTATCTCTCAGCCTCCTGGTTGACTTGCCAACATAAAAGCATGGGCATTGCTGGCATAAAGCTAAGTACACCACATTATAGTTGTTACATGTGGCTGTACAGTATATATCAAATTTCTTACCACTAGTGGGATGTATGAACTCAGTGTTTGAAATTATATTAACACAACATGCACAATTATAGCAAGGATACATCCCTTTCTTATTATATTGTACATGTTCTGTTCTATTTAAGTCAAAGTACTTATAGATAGCACAGACGTTTCTTTAGGCTATAGCAATTTCTATACGTGAAATATGGCTTATCCGGATTCCATTTTCCATAACCTGGTAGGGCCTTCAAAATATGCCAATTGTTTCTAATGACTTGTTCTATACTTCTCCTTGTTCTACTATAAGTGATTAGGTATTTTAGATTATTATAAGATCTTGGTTGTGTAGATGTAACACTATCCTGCTCAGAAAAATAGGGCTTAGCTCTCCCTTGTCTCATAGATAAAACTTAATTTTTATCCACTTCCAGTTCATCTGTATTATAGCCTCTCTCCAAAAATCCATTTTTTCATATCTTACATCTGCTCAAGACAGATGGCATCTATGGTGTTCAACCTACTGAAACGTAAATATTGTCCTTTGGGTATACCCTTAAATACATGCTTAGCATGCATACTTTTATTATGCAAATATTTATTAGCTTGTGTGTCTTTCTTAAAAATATTAGTGTCTATTCCAGTTTCTTTTTTTGACAGGGTGACATCCAAAAAATTAATACTAGTCACTGAATAATTTATTTCAAATTTCAAAAAATCATTCACATTGTTCAAATAGGAATGACAACTTAATAATTCATCAGTTGTACCATGCCATGCCAGAAAAATATCACCCACAAACCGGTTGTAGAATAATACTTTATGTGCATCCTTATTTTTCTGGCCTAATTCATTAAAGTTACATAGAGCTAATCTCCATGTAAACATTGTGTCATGGCTCGAACACAGAGTTCGGAGCCTTTGAGATGCAGGTAAAAGTGCTGGGGATGTGCTCGAGCCTCCCAGCACTGTTCAACCATGGACTCAATTGCAGGATGTAAATCACAGCATTTTCTGGTAAAAAAACATGCAAATGAGGTGACTCACTGATCCAGAAAGCAGACAGGCATCCGTGTAGGAGCCTTTTCTGCATAATAAATATATGTGGGAACTGTCTGTGAACAACACTGCAAAAAAAAAAAAAAAAGGGGGGTGCTATGACAACTCAAAGTAAAGCATGTATTTGTTGCATCAGTCATGTCAATGGCCAAAACTATGGCCATTGGCATGTAAAACATGCAAAATATAAAAAAAAAAAATCATAAGGTTAATTTTACGTGAACGTATACGATGTGCAAGAGGAGTGCAGTGGCACCCAAGCATGGGATCTGACAAAGTATAAAATTAAAATACTAAAAGGGGATTATTTAAGCTAAAAGTAAATTCCCCATTATAGTGGCCAGCATGCAGACTCATATCATGGCAGGTAACAGTGGTTGCTAAGGACATAGTTTCTCATGTAGTGCTGTAACTAGGGTATAGGTAATTAGCTGTATGCAAATTAGCTAAGTTTACTGAATAGCAAAATGGGCCACAATGTCTGCAGGTACCTAACCGTGTAGGGGCTATAATGCAGTCGTGTATGTAGAAGAGGTAGCTGACATAAAAAGGGGGTGTGTCATTATTGGTGTAAACACATAGGAGCTTACAAGTCCAGACAAATGCAGTGTTAAAAGTAGGGCAAAATGCCAGAAATAGGGTTAGCTTTTAAATAATACTCTTACAAACTTAGAAAGTTGATAGAAGGACAGGTTTTGATATATATATATATATATATATATATATATATATATATATATATATAAATATTTAAAATTGTTGTATGTTTTCCACTTTATTTGTATCATGAAAGAGATATATAGTAATGTATAGTTAAAAATTTGAACAGCTCTGTTAGCTTAGTGGTTAGTATTCTGGCATTGCATGCAGTAATTCATGTTTCAAATACCAACACAGGCCATTCAGCTGTTACATGGGAAAGCATTGTAAAATAATTTTATTTTATTTAATGATGTAGTAATTGATATTTGTTAACCAGGGTAGTGTAGCTGGTCCAAATTTCCAGTGTCAGTGGATATATGATGTGAACACATCCATGTAAACAAAAGTGTCCCATACAGTACAGTCATACCCCAAGGTAATGTAATCAAAGCACATAGGGGGACATCATATAATGTAAAACATATACACTTAATAATATATCAGTAATGAGTAATCAATGTCCAATTAGTGCATTTATTTAAATGAAAACTAAACAATGCTTACCGGTGCTTAGCTGGTTTGAGCATTGCTTAGAAGTTTAATTCTAAGCAGCATTCAGCCCAGCTAAGCAGATTTGTGCACCACTAAGCACTGCTCAGCATTTCTGAAACCAGCTAAGCACAGCTAATGGGGTGTGTCTGAGGCTGCTTAGCTATGCCTAGCTGGTTTCAGAAATGCTGAGCATGTTAGTGTACAGGGGAGGGCTGTTTCTACTCATCAATGTTCCCACTAGGTGCAACAGTTTTAAAGGCTTAAAACTGGAGGAAAAGGAAATAGCAGACAAAAGGCAATCAACTATAAATCATTAATAAGGCCTCTGCCACTCACAGTGGCCCATTCAAACCCCTAAATAATGTAGCTGGCAGGTGGAATGTATCATAGCCAATGACACAGGCAGCATTTGCAGCACACCAATATAAAGTATGCAAACACCTTTCAATCTGATTTTCCCACATACTCAGCACTATTGGAGTACACACTTGGGAATTTTAACTGACAAAATGATAGGAGCTGCTGCTGCTTTGCTACAATTCTATGTGCTATAGACTAAGGACAGTGATGATGATGATGCTGACAACCGGTAAAGCATGTATTTGTTGCATCAGTCATGTCAATGGCCAAAACTATGGCCATTGGCATGGAAAACATGCAAAATATAAAAAAAAAAAATCATAAGGTTAATTTTATGTGAACGTATACGATGTGCAAGAGGAGTGCAGTGGCACCCAAGCATGGGAATACATAGCACATACACTGACACCTTGGGACCCAGGGACTGACACCTCTCTCTGACTTGCACACACAGTAAAAAGGATGCCACACACATCACACTACCTATACCTTAACATGTATAGGCCATGTGCCATGTGCATCCGACAGCCCTGAAGCACTATCCTCGCAACTGCTGCTGCCATAAGGTTAGTCACCCTTCTTACCAATAGATGAATGGCATAGTACACTGTGGTAGCACATGTATGGTATTGCTGCATGTATGCATGGGAATAGAGTGGGTTACTGGGATAGCAACAGACAATGAACAGCTATGTGTGACTGAGGAGGAGAAGAGTGTTCAGACCCAGGGTAACCTATCAGGGGCTACATGAGCTAGAGATAACAGAGTGCTGCAGGGTGGACAGGGACATACTTCAACAACTCACTGAGCTCTTCTGCCCCTCACCTCAGACCCAGAGCCACCAGAGGGGAACCCATCCCAGTGGAAACAAAGGTATGTGTAGCCTTAAGAATACTAGCTACAGGTACTTTCCAAAGACCTACTGGGGACATCATGTGGGTCTCACAGGCATCTACATCTAAGGTACTCCATCAGTACCTGGATGTCATGCTAAGACATACCAGTGAGCACATATATTTTCCAGCACCCATGAGGAGAGGACCAGTAATATGCATCTCTTCCTCCATATAGAAAACAACCCAGAGGTACTGGGTGCCATAGACTGCACCCATGTGCACATCAAAGCACCACCAGGTGAATAGGGTAGAGTCTATGTCAACCACAAGGGCTATCACTCCATCAACTGCCAGGTCATATGCAATATCCAGGCCATTATCTTCAATGTGTATGCTGGCAGCCATGGCAGTTATCACGACTCCCACATCTGGAATGTCTCACAACTGTACCAGATATTTGCCAGGGGAGACATTCCATATGGCCATCACATGGGAGATGATGTCTATGCACGGGACCATGGATGATGACACCAGTCAGAAATGCACACACACAAACACTAAAGAATGTCATAATGAGGCTCACTCACAAATTAGGAACATCATAGACTGTGTGTTTGGGATGCTGAAGTCACAGTTATGCTGCCTTGACATATCAGGTGGAGCCCTGAAGTACTCTCCAGCCACATGTGCACACATGTTCATAGTATGTGCCATGCTACACAATATGATCCTGTGGAAACCACTGTGGTAGGAACCTCACAGAGAAGGAACACACAGCCCCCCACCAGTGCCAAGGTCAACATAGGCACAGGAAGACTTGGAGGAGGAACCCCTCAGCCTGTCCCTGTAGGTAGACATAGGTGTGCCCAGTGCACCCTGGCCTTGGTAAAGAGGGAATACATAGCACATACACTGACACCTTGGGACCCAGGGACTGACACCTCTCTCTGACTTGCACACACAGTAAAAAGGATGCCACACACATCACACTACCTATACCTTAACATATATAGGCCATGTGCCATGTGCATCCGACAGCCCTGAAGCACTATCCTCGCAACTGCTGCTGCCATAAGGTTAGTCACCCTTCTTACCAATAGATGAATGGCATAGTACACTGTGGTAGCACATGTATGGTATTGCTGCATGTATGCATGGGAATAGAGTGGGTTACTGGGATAGCAACAGACAATGAACAGCTATGTGGGACAACAGGCACACACTGCCAGGTTCTGCCCACCACACAATATGCAGTAGGCCCTGTGCCACTAAAATCCCCTGCACTATGTGAGGGACTTACAAACAGCGGGTCATATGACAAATGCATGGATGTCAAGTCTTGGAGTTCCATACATAGGTCTAAACCTCCAACAGCAGGAAAGCTGTACGAAGACATTAAAAATGTGTGGCAAAGGCTCAGAAACAGGCACATGCCATAAAAATTGCTCCTACAAGCATCGGAAGTTGATGCAATAACAGCTGTTGAAGTAACATGACTTCTCTGTAGTGTGGGCAAGAAGTCTGAAACTCAAACGGCTGTCATAAATTTCTAACTTAAGTCTTAAATGATTTCACTAATATTTGACACACAACCACATGTCAATGAAAAATGGAACTAAAGTATGAGCCACACATCTGGACAGTCAGTGAAGATGTGTACAGTTGAGTGATATGACCCCCCCCAACACACCCGTGTTCACATAGAACTGCAGTAACATGTATGTTTGTAATGTAATAGCAGAAGACCACACATTCCCAGGCCTGTCACAATCAACTTGATACCTTGTTCCAGTTCTACAATATGCAGGAGTCAATGTGCTCTGTATGCTTGTGGTTAATAATGTCAAGAAGTACACAACACTTATTGGTGGCTGTTGTGACCTACTTTTCTAACTATAGGACTGTGGTTGTCAGGGTCCATGGTTCCAGACTGACCGTGGTAACAAATCTGCATGTCTGCTCCACCCACAGTAGGAGTTATACAGACTGTCCAGAAGAAATATATGTTACTGCAGGAAAGCTGGACAGAGGAGGGACAGGGGACCACACATAATGATAGTGCACAGCTCTGAGTAATGTACATGGTGCCTAGTAAAACAGCAGGGTGGGACAGGTTAGTGTACTGTCAGGATATAAAAGCTTCCACATTACTGTGTCAGTACTGACAAGTCAGTGGGTACCATCCATACACCCTGGAATTATAGGGATTCACAGAATGTCCACAACTCTACCTCCTATATCTGTTGTGCTTGCCATGACTTTGCATTTGCCTGGCAAACTACTTGTAAACAAAAATGGTTAATGTAAAAACATCAGTGACAGACAGCTGAGATACAGACCTCATACCCATAAGAAAAGGAAAATTAATACAAAAACCTTCTACCAACTATCTACATCTGGATCAGAAATATTAAGACCCTTGCCCCATGTCTGGGCTTGTGTATAACTGTCATCTATGTGCCTGTTCAGATGTGTGCCTGTAAGAGTTAGACAACTATGGCCAACATATAGCCTTATAGTAAAAGTGCAACACAAACCTTCTAAGGACCACAGCAGATGTATGGGGCAAAATTATGGGCAACCTGCTCAACACGTACAGTCAGAGGTGTGAAGTCCATAACCCCATACACGAGGTTACGACTTCTACCCAAATCACACCTTAACTACAAATACATAACAGTGGTAAGTGTGGACAAAGCCTCTGACTGCAGTACACAAGGACCAAGAGACACATATAAGTAGGAGGGGAAGCAATGGCCACACAAATGTAGATTGTGCACACTAGAACAATTTGTGCAGTACCGTAGGTTCCCTGCACTGTATGGATTCAGTAAACAAATGTCTGTCAGCGGTTCCTCACATTACTCTAGACCAATCTGCCACTGACATACCAGGAAATCACAGTGCTATATAGAATATACTACACATATTATGGAAAACGTTGCTCAGTCCAATGCACTCTATACCCACCCCAGGATATGACTCACTTAATAAGGGTAGCACACAGCCAGGATATCCCTCAGCCACTATATCATGAGTTTCTGGACTGTTTACACAGGCTCATCAGCCAATCGGCTATAGCACACAAAAGCCTGGACCAGAGTCCATGTTGTTCTGGACTGGACTGCCACAGTTAGTATTGAAGATCATACTTGGCATGCTCCTACACTTAGATAATTTCACCCCATGTCTGAATGCACATCCTACAATAGAACTGTGTTGTTCATGTATGCCTTTGTATACAGACAGCTTTTTACATGTTATCTTCCTCTCTCCACCCCTATCACACATGATTACCCTCATCTATCTGTATGTGGCACATATAAGATATATATGCATATGCAGAGTATCATATACATACATATATATATATATATATATATATATATATATATATATATAGGTAGCATATACATATATATAAAACATAAACAGGCAGAGACAGGGAGAGAGAGAAAGAGAGAGAGAGAGAGAGAGAGAGAGAGAGAGAGATAGACACAGACAGAAAGAAAGAGGCAGAGTGAGAGAGAAAGAGACAGACACCCTGAAAGCCATAGAGTGATGTACTGGTGGAGACATTTGCATAACAATTGTAAGCAGTGGCATGTGCAAGTACTTTGGTGAGTGCAATTGTGCAATAGTGGCGATGTATGGGTTGTAATCTCACATCACCCACCTTCTGTGTATTTCTGTATCATTTATGCTTACATCTGTATACACACACCAGACAGGGATATGTCTGTGTAATAGTCACCCATTTAATGGCCCTGATACCATTGTCCTTCACAACAGTGGCCTATTTGTCAGCAGCTACTGATATCATCCACCCCAACATCAGTGGCAGACACTATTTGAGTGCATAAAGCTTGGGTTCTAATATCAGTACTGGTAACTGTGTGTGTGTGTGTGTGTGTGTGTGTGTGTGTGTGTGTGTGTGTGTGTGTGTGTGTGTGTGTGTGTGTGTGTGTGTGTGTGTGTGTGTTTGTAAGTGATACCATTCTGAGACATGTTCCACCCAGTAAACCCCCCATTACCCTACTTTACAAGGGCTGCTGATGTCATTCACCTTAGAAGCACCTTTGGACACTCTTCAGCTATCTAAGCTCCGTGGCACTTGTGATAAGTATGTCACACTATAATGCATACAACTAGATTGATAGGGGTTCTAATCTCAGTACTGGCAACTATATGTGTGAGCGTCTGTGTGTGTTTGTAGGTTATACCATTTTGAAGCCTGTTCCACCCAGTAAAACTTCATTGCCCCTCTTTAAAAGGACTGCTGATGTCATTCACCTTAGAAGCACCTTTGAACACTCATCAACCATCTAAGCTTCATGGCGTTTGCGATAAGTATGTCGCAATATAGTGCATACAACTAGATAGGTAGGGGTTCTAATATCAGTACTGGCAAGTGTGTGTTTGTAGGGTATGCCATTTTGAGGCCTGTTTCACCCAGTAAACCCCCTATTCCCCTACTTTGCAAGGGCTGCTGATGTCATTATTCTTAGAAGCAACTTTGAACACTCTTCAGCCATCTAAGCTTTGTGTTGCTTGCAATAAGTACATAGCACTATAGTGTATACAACTAGACAGGTAGGGGTTTGAATCCCAATACAAGCAACTGTAATACTATGTGCATATATTGATGAGTGTGCGAGTGATGCATAATCTATGTGAAGGTTGGTTATACTGTTTTGAGGCCTGTTTACCCCCTCCCCATGGCGTTACACCACAGGGTCTGTTGATACCACCCACCTTAGATGCACCATGTTTAACTCTGTAGGCTGTAGCACTCCACTGTACAACTTATTGCAGAATGACCAGATGCTTGTCACACATACATGGTCCATGTCTTAGGAAAGCACATCCCATTGATGTTAAACACAGTACCGTGCAAACTGTACTCACCTGTCTCAAGGTCGAGGCAGGTGACACACACCACCATATTGCATACTCACCGCTGGCCATCACAAACAGATACTGTCATGTGGCTGTCACAGTACCTGTAGGTGTTCCTGGCATGGCATGTACAGTCCTGGACTGTATGTAGTGAGACAGGAGTGAGCACACTGATTATGTGTCCTAGGCAGGTATGTGCCTAGCCTTAAACAGCTTTCTACTGTCACCCAGACATATGGCGCAATCCAATCATGAAATAGTTGGCCTTAACATGTGCCCCTTTTGTCGTGTGATATTTCCGGTGTACCACTACCTGTGATTGTGATTCTCTGCAAGTGATGGCCTCCGTCTGTCTTCACAGTTCTTTATGGGTCTGGCACTGGTTGTCGGCGGCCACATAGTGACTCCATAAATAATAGTGGTGAGGTAATCAATTCCAATGTCAGTGCGGCACACATTGAAGGCCGTGCTGCTAGATAGTAGAGGTGCATACATGACTCAGACCTCATTGCAAGCATTTTTAACCCTGGGAACTGCAAACATCTGTGCAGTCACACAGACATGGTTCACAGCTGCAGAGACCACCCCAGTCTTAGCTAATCAAGCATCCTATCATACATTCAGAACATAAAGGGGAAGCTGGTAATGGCATGGGACATGGTGTTTCAGTAAATATGAGGCACATAAACATCTCCCTGCTGTACAGCCAGTAAGATGCATTGAGGAGACTGCATGGGTAGTTCACCACTGACAGCACACAACTATGCAGATGACAGCTACCTGCCTGCCACCACATTTTACCAGTAATCCCATTCTGCCTATATGAACATCATCAACTGTATTAGGAGTCATGTCTGTACCCTGAACCTAGGTCACTTCAATTACTGTAACATGCACTGGAAGGCATACCCATGACAGCACACAGCTGCCGGGAGAGATGCTATCAGTCCAGTTACAAACACCTCAGTGCAGCCAGGGGCTACCCCCACATGAGTTGAAGGTGTAGTACAGTTTACAATACACAACAGAGGTTACCACTACAGCATACATACAGTGCCATCATCTATGCTAACATTAACATCAAGTGGTCACATTACCACTCACCATCTCCCACAATACCCATTTAGCTACTGTCAGTCATACATACATACAACTCCAACATGTATAACATCCTCCTGGGGGGTGTATATACAGCCACACAGCCCCCAACACTTCATCAAAGACTGGCAGCAATAGGCATACATACACACAAGTGGTATATGTGCATTTCTATAGATGCATGTAGTATACTATAGACTACAGGCATACACCTTCATCTACTAGGATATGTACACATGTCTGGTGGACATCTGCAATACATACTGTCCATAATAGGGAAGACATACCACTGTCCGACACAAAGTAGGGGCAGTTGACCATTCTGGACCAATGTCTCCATAGCATGTATGTCTGAATGGGATCAGTACTACACACCTGCACCACAACAATGAGCTTACTTTGTCTACATCCACTACAGACAGTCATCTCCTCTACTGCATGTATGTCTACAACAGCACAGGGTGCACCTGCATCTGCTCACTTGTAGTGGTCATGGACACCAACTATACCAGTGCTGTTGGTATGGCATACTGGATGGCTGACACAGTCGGTGTAAGCTCCACCCCCTTCTCTTCACCATCAGTACATCAGGATGTCCACACAAACTCATCTGTCTCCTAAATGTGGGGAATGGTTCACCACTGTTAGCTGAACATCATAGTATAAATCTGCCATGGGACACAACCACATCACAGGGTGCATCCTACATGGGCCAAACCATAACCTTGTAACACCATAGGGTACTGTATTCAAAGGAGGGCTGCCCACTGCCATTGTCCCTGCCATTTTATGGACGAGTACTGTCACCCCTCCAGGGTATGATGTGGTGTACACCACTCAGTCACATGATACACCAAGCAGCCTAACTATGCTCTTCTGCAAGGTCATGGCACAGTTTATATTGGAACCCATTAACTATGACATTGGTGAACTGCACACACTCCATCACTGACAGGCATTGTCCAGGAAGGGGTCATGTCTTTTACACTTAGTTGACCTGTATGACACAGTCACCATTTGCATGGAAGGGGGGGTGACCCTACAAACTGCCTACCTTGACCTGGACAAACCCTGTGACAGCATAACTCACCTAACCATTATAGATATAACACTTCTATGTATACATCACACCATATTTTACCATAGGGGTATCACAGTGGTGGGCAGACATGACCCACCTATGCCACATAGGAGAATCCTCCCTAAGTGATTTACCCATATCTAGTGGAGTAACCTGTTGTTCTGTGTACTGCCTTCGGTTATTTGTGATGTACACCCCTGAGATGCAGGGAACACCCATTACCCTATGTCCAACCTTGTTTGCAGATGACTGCATGCTGTGTGCTGTCGCCAGATTCCCTAATGATGTGGACATCTGTATAGGAGGGTCTCACACAGATAGATGACTGTTAACAGACACATAGACTCAGGCCACATACCACAAAATCCATTGTCAACCTCATTGAGGAGAGTGACGTCCACATATATTATCACAGTACTAAATACATCCTAGGCACGCGATCGGTCGTGAGGGATCTGTTGTAAGGTAATGCTGAAACATGGCCCAAGACATACATATGGGCATCCCATCAGGGGACATGGAATGTAAACATCCCTGTTTTCTCCCAATAAGGCCCTGTTTTGTCTATGATTCCCTATTTGTCAATCACTTCACACAGCACATGCAGCAGCTGGAGTCATCAATGAGTTTCCCCACCAGCCAATACCAGGGTCTCAAACATCTGCCTTAGAATGATAACCTATAAGGCCAACAGTCTACCTGGTGTCATACATAATCTACAGGGGTGAGCTCAGTGTGGCATGCAAGGCAATCATAGAAACCATATGATGGGAATACCGCACAAGTGCAACTCATGCCCCAGTGTGTTAACACACACACACACACACACACACACACACACACACACACACACACACACGCACGCATGCACACACACACGCACACACACACACACACACACACACACACACACACACACACACACACACACACACACACACACACACACACACACACACACACACACACACACACACACACACACACACACACACACACCATCAACCTGCTGTATGAGAGCAATTGTGCTTGTTGGCATCTCAGATGTGTGTACCACACACTCACCCTGCTGTGGAATTGTCACACTGTCCATATCAGTCAGGTTAGCTGTTAACACCAATGCAGGCGGAACCTGCATGAATGGATGGCTAACTCCACATACACCCATGGGTTAGCACATGCGTAACTGTTGGACATGGCTAGCAGGTACTGGTATGCATGCACATGGGGCTAACAGCCAGCCAAGGGATATGGGTGCTCATGGCCCATATGCCATGCAACCTCATATGGTACCAGCGATACCAGTTATGGCTTGGTGTTGTGACAGAATGTGGTGGTATGTGCCCACACCCATTACTGCCATCAACTGTTGTGTGTCCCCTATGGGCAATATTGCAATAACATGTCATCTAGACTACTTCCAACAAATAGGTGAGTGCTACTACAGATGCACAAGGACATACCAGCAACATCTGTGCTTCGCAGTAACAGAGGGCACTGCATATCTGGTGTGAGGTATCTTTCTGGTAGGTGTCCAACATATGCTGTGCCCATATGTCTGCAGAATGTGTACATGTGCCTGATAGATGTAGGCCCCCTGCCAGATAAATGTAGATCTCTACACAGCAGTTGGACAATATGTGACGGTTGTTCTCAGTGTTTGGGGAATGTGTGTGTGACATGCCACACCCCTAGAACATATCAATGGTACATTAATATCTGCTACTTTAATCATTCCCATACATTGTATGTGCCAACTGCTGCTGAGGCTGAGCCAGAGTCACCTCAATGCTACTTCCTATGACCTGCTGTCCTGCAGCAAGCTAGCCATAGGTATCAGGCAATGAGATACAGCTGTGGAGTACACAGGGACCTAGGCCATGTACATCGGGAATATTCATGGACATCAGGACAATCCTTGAACTAAGATTGTATGATATTCAGACACTGAGAGGGGCTCACTGACAAGATGTGATATGCCAGCTGTATCAACCACTACTTACTGTCACTATTGTACAACAGATATTCCAGTATCAGTGATATGTGAGCTGGCCATTGCTGTGGTGAGTCAGGGGCCAGAGGTGTGATATATGTCAATGCTGACAGAGCCATACGTGATGGTCATAAGTGCTGGACAGCAGAATAACAGCAATATGTCATTACATTAAATGTTGCTGAAACCTACTTTTGAGATTCCTATATCCCATGTCTGCATCCCCCATCTGCATTCAATTCCATGTGTAATTGTGTGACATACCTGGCATATTGCTGTACTTTTTTGTGGAAGAAATCAAGTGGTAGTCTCCCAGGAAATGGCAGCCTGTCTTCAAGAAGAAGGTGTCAGAACCATTTATAATAGGCAACTGCTTGCCTTTTGCAGGTAATGCTCAGGAACAGGTGACTGCCTATGCAGCAATCAGTGACTCCCACTTGCTACTAGCATCCTGAACAGCTGGATTGTGTTATCATTAGCCAATGGCATGGTAACATAGTGCTATAATTAAGGGCTTCATGTAGGCCTCCCCCCTTTTCCTGGCCTGTGAGTAGGATATTATCGAGGTTTGGGAGCTACAGCATCATATAGGGTATGTAGAGATACTGTCCAATGTATGGATTGATGTATTTCCACAGTGCTTCACACTATGTGTGCCCATTGTTAACAGACCTTCAGATTCTGTAGCAGTGTACTGTTTAACAATGTGTTGGGGTTAGTGAGCTGACAGGCAGATGTGTGTGTCATACATCCTTTCTATCTAGATGTGCATGCTGCTGCAGTTGATGCTGGTGTATCAGCTGTGTATGTTTGTAGGAGGAGCCTGCGACACTTATCCATGCCATCTGAAAATTCCACCACCAACACTTTATGTATGGTTGTGTTGTGGATGCCCTGCTCTAGGCATTTGGGAGGTATGTTAGGTCTGTATCAGTTAGCCAGACAGACTACTGCATGTGTAGCAGGCCACAGCTGCTGGATTCTGGCCAGGACTCCTAATGGGGAGTGTGGCGACATTGGGGTACTGCATGCTTTATATGTCAGTGAGGGCACAGTGTCAGCTCTTGTGTCACAGCATGGTCAGGGTGTGTGTACCCATACCAGTCCAGGTGTGGTATGAGCCTCTGGAATGTATGACAAGTAGTAGTGCCATCCAGTGAGTGGTAGGGGACATTTAGGACACATATACATATTTGTGGCATGTATCCCACCCTCACAGCCTTTGATGTGCTCCTGTGGGTGGCAGTGACTGTGTTATCAGCAACCATTTCTGCTGGATGTTGCAGGGCTTATTTATTTCTCTGTTGTATTGGCAAGCATGTAAATGTCATGCAACATGTTGGATTGTGGGTCTGGACTGTGGGTGTCCTGATATGAAACATGCTAGGAATGTAACAGACAGAGCTACTAAGTCATTACTATGGGAGGTTTATTTGCAGGATATATTTGCATGCATACTGTGTGTTACACAGGATTGGCATGGACATGTGTGTTTGGTTGTCTATGTCGTGTGACACTGACCGGTCTGTCATGAGTTTGTAAGGTCAGTCTGCACTGACCTGCCAGTACTTCAGCACACAGAATAAGTTTGACGACAACCATGCCATAAGTAGGTGTGGACATTCTGCAACAGTCTGTGTAGTTGTCAGGTGTACCTGATATTGTAGGCATCCCATACATCCATCAGCATTTATTTGACTGTGTACTGGGTCAGTGTCTGCATCACAGGCCCAAGTAAGCTGTCATTTATGCCATTATATGTGGAAGTTGTTTCACTGGGAATCAGGCTGTCTTGGTACAAACACTGGTAATTCCCCAGAGGTGTGATGTCCTACTGGTGCATTGCACTGAGCTTTGGTTCAGATGTTTCAGGTTTCTATATTTGGTGGAGGTGTATATTATCCCTATTGTTATATCACTGTGATTTATGATATATGTACAGGAATGGGGGTAATTCCCTACAGCTTAGTTGTTGTAGGGGTGTGTTCCTCCAACTCTGGTTCAGAGGGTCCTGGAGTTAATACCTGGTAGGGGTCTAATTGTTCCCCTAATGCTACATCATTGTACTGCAAGTTATAATTTAAAAGTGAGCACTAAATATCCACAGCTGATTTGCCCTAGTGGTGTGTTGCTCTGACTTTGATGCAGAGGGTTCTGGGTTCAATACTTGGTTGGGATATAATTTTATTCCCTAATGTTACACCACTGCACTGCATGATATATCTTAAAATCAACACTAAACACTCACAGCTGATTTGGCATGATGGTGCAATGCTCTGTCTTTGTTTAAGAGGGTTATGGGTTCAGTAATTGTCAAGAGGATTCTTTTTCTCTAATTTTACATCACTGCACTGCATTATATATTTTAAAATAAACATTAAATGTCCATAGCTGATTTGGCATACTTCTGCAATGCTCTGACTTTGGTGCAGAGGGTCTTGGATTTGTGGCTTTCCAGGTCTGGTCATTTTGTTGCAGCCCTTAACTTCACATAGCAAGCTGATTACTGCTTAGATATATACAACAGTATTGTAACTTATTGTTCAGCAATGTTACTTCATTCCTAGGTGCATCTATTTTATTATATCTGCTAAACTTATACATTTAACTACGTTATCTGTTCCTGTAACTGTAATAGTTTTGGACAGTTGTGTATAACTGGGGATTTTATACTTGAGTCACCACTGTAAATGGCCTTCTGGTCAAGCTGGACCACCACAGTTAACATATTGTAATATATACAAAACAAATTAAACATTTACAACATTTCACTATAACGTGTAAAAAGCCGAATGGTCACAATTCGACCCTTGCACCTAATGTACAAGTGCCGGTACCCTAATCATTCAGCCAGTAAGTATCTGCTGTTAGACTGCTATATATACCTCATCTTTCAGTTAAGCCATGCTGAGCACTACATCACCCTGTGAAAAACTACTCAGCTATGCTTAAACTTGATCTTTTTGATGAACATTAAATGCATCCGGTTTATATTGTTTGATGTCTGACACATGTTCCTTGCAAATGTCAGTAACTACATCGGTAAATAAAAGAAACATTAATATAAAAATATAAAATTAACATTAATATAAACATGCTTTCCAATGTAATGCTGAATAGCCAGTCTTGGTATTAGGCTATAATGCCAACCCTCTACCTGGTGTCATAATACTCCTCAGGGGTTATGTCACTGTGGCATGCACGGCAATCACAGACACCACATTACTGTGACTGCTGCACAACTGCAAGTCATGACTGTAGTAACACACACACACACACACACACACACACACACACACACACACACACACACACACACATGTATACATGCATGCACACACACACACACACACACACACACACACACACACACACACACACACACACACACACACACACACACACACACACACACACACAAACACACACACTCCTGGGAAAGGCTGGCACAGGTTTACCAGCTATGGCCCATTTTGCCTACACTTAAAGGTAGTTCAAACTGCTGCAAGTCAGCTCTTTATCAGCTACTGTAAGGCCCTTACCAAAGGGTGATGAATCTCACTGTGTGATGTGCCTATTAGCCAAATGGTAAGTGTGACCAAGACTGAGCCTATTGGTGTGGGCTATACAATGTCACTGAATACACATGCAAGTACTCTGAGAGCTTTCTTAGTTCTATACAGACCAGACACAATTACAAGGTTTACCTGTATTTAATAAAAACTAATAAAGGAACAAGACAATACTCAATCAATACAGTAACTACAGAGTTCAGACTCACAGGGAATAATTTCAGACAACATTGTAGGGCAGCCTGAAATAATTACAGCAAACCTCTATGGTAATAGGTTCATAGGTTCATAGGATGATACTAGGCTATTGGTCCAGATGCCCTTATTGGCCTAGCCAAAACTTTTGCCCATGTTTCCTCAGAGTCAGCACCTGTCTGTCTTGTCCAGCAGGGACACAGCTGGGATCCCAGGGGTGTATGTTCTGTTTCCCATCCAGTCATCCAGGTTCCTCTTAAAGCAGCTTAGAAAGGTACTCTGTATGACATGGAGAGGGACTCTATCCCACAGTTAGTCACATCTTTGGGACATAACTCTATCTTGAAAACAAGTTCTATTCATACCTCAGACCATGTTAAGGCCTTGTGTGCAGGTTGCGCAAGTTTAGTTTGTCTTATGGATATGCAGCGACTCCATCAGGGCTGGGTCAGACATGACCTTGTATGCCAGACAGAAGTCACCTCTGAGGAGTATGTATGTATATCACAGAGTGGTGGGGTAGGGCTTTTAGCTTATCTATGTATGGTAGATGTTTGAGGGACTGGATTCTCCTGGTGAGGAACCTCTGTGGTCTCTCCAGCTGCTGCATGTGCTTTGCAAGGTACATGCAAAATGGGCATTGTACTCAATAATGGGCCTTATAAGGGAAAAATACAGGGATGTTATGACTTCCTTGTCCCTGGATGAGATACCCTTACTTATGATGTGGGCCATGTAGGAAGCTTTCCATACAATGGAAGCAACATGGTGGTCAAAAGTCAGGTTGCTATCAATCTGGGTGCCCAAATCCCTTACAACTGACTGCTTAGGATGTTGTTCTAATGTGATAATTTGTATGGACATCACTCTCTCCAAAGGGGATGATGATGCATTCTTTTGTATTCAGCTTGTGGCCATGTTTCTGGCACCAGTCATTTATTTGGGTGATACCCTCTTGTAGGATTCCACATCACTAGGGGAAGTGATGACAGCTCCCAGCTTGCAGTTATCTGCAAACCTGGTGATCCAGCACCTCAGAAAAGTATATCCCACATAACAGAGACCCCAAGAACAAACTGTGGGGCATGCAACTCAATACGGGCCTCCTGCTTGAGGTGGCTTCCCCTATTTTCACTAGGTGGGTTCTATTAGTGAGCCAGTTAGCTACCTATCTGGTAACATACAGAATGATGCCTAGTTGAGAGAGTTTATCTGTTACGCCTGAGTGGAGAATAGTGTCAAAGGCTTTGCCCACGTCAAGGTAGGCGGTGTGCACTGTCTTCCCCTCATCCATGGCTTTGGCGACTGTCTCAAAAACATTGACCAAATGTAACAGACATGACCTCCCCTTCACAAAGCCAAACTGTGTGGGATCGAGTGCTTGGAGGTTAACAATGTCCTTGCTAATGAGGTCCATGATAATCCATTCCATGGCCTTACAGATCAGGCTAGTCAGGCTGATGGGTCTATAATTTCCTGATTCAGTGGACACTCCACCTTTGTTTAAAGGGACAACTGTGGCTGTCCTCCACTCAGCTGGAACAAAACCGGTAGTCAGGCTTTGGTTGAACAGGGCACCTAATGCTGCTGCAGGTTCCTGTCTGAGTTCATGTAGGATGCTGCCTGTGTTGTTATCATGTCCCATGGAGGCTGTATATATTGCCTGTGAGGGAGCAGTGATGGCCTGATTCCTAGATATAAGGGGAAGGGGGCAGGTACTGGGAATGTCCTGATTTACTGATGGAGGACTGAGGGGTGAAATTTTCATTGAATCTGTCAGCCAGCAGGTTTGCTATATTTATGGCATTTGTATATGTGGTGTCCTTGACCTCCAGTTCTAAACAGATCTGGGTGCTACATTTGAGATTATGGACATGTGTGAAGAAGGCCTTATGATTGTCTCTAGAAGATGTGGCCAATCTGGACTCGAAGTTTGTTTTGGATGATTTCACTAGTGTTCTTATGTGCTTGTTTAAGCTAAGGAAAGAGTGCTTCCAATTGGGCACCTGCTCCTTCTTGGTCCTGGACAGCACTTTTTTTCTTTTGTTATAGAGAGTTTGTATTACAGATATCCGCCCGACAGGTTTACTCTTCCTTGCAGAAGATGATATAGTCTTGTTGGGTATTCCTGAATCCATGCATCTATATAAATGTTCATATAGTAATTTGATATAGTTTTGGATACTGGTGTCAGTTCCTAGAGAGGAGGAGGGGCTGTGAAGCTGTTTATACCATCCCTCAGGAAGCTGTAATCAGCTTTGGAAATTGTTTTCTGTTTGACCCTACCTAGAGGGGAGGGGGGGGGGGTTCATGGTTGATGGTGACTTCAAACATGTCTGCTTTATGGTCTGATCTTACAAGGGAGGATGATACTGAAGGGATGCTGCAGTAGTTGCTCATTTTGGTTGATACCAAGTCCAGGATAATATCATCTATTCTTGGGGTATCGTCTAGCTGTTCCAAAGCATTTGCCTTGATAAAATTGAGGAATCTCTGGCGATTTGTGTTCTGGCATGAGTAGTACTTAGGTTCATAGGTAAATAGGTTGGTACTAGGCTATCGGCCCTAAGGTCTATACAAGCCTAACCATAACAATTCCCTGGCTATTTCTTCCCACACTATTTACTTCCCTGGACCCCTGTCTAGCAGGGCAACTGCCGTAATCCCTGGGGTGAATTTCCTTTCTCCCATTCAATCATCAAGGTTCCTTTTGAAGAGGCCAAAAGAGGCACTGTACTTGACATGTATGGGCAGTCTATTCCAGAGTCTGGGGAGTCTCTGGGTCAGGAACCTATCCCTCAAGCATTTTTGTTTATTGTGATGACAAGGTTTAGATCCCTGGAGCGTGTGGCTCTGAGGGATTGGGATTTCTTTAAGTGTAGCATGTTCAACAGCTCTGGGTTTGACATGGCCTTGTATGTTAAGCAGAGATCACCTCTGAGTATACGCTATGCAACAGAGTATAGCTGGAGTTTTTTAAGACGGTCAGCATAGGGCATCTGCTTTAGGCCTCTGATTCTTTTAGTGAGGTATTTCTGTGGCCTTTCCAGTTGTTGCAGATGTCTTGAGAGGTACATACCAAATGGGGTGTTGTATTCTATAATGGATCTAATGAGGTATGAGTACAGTGGGACAATGACCTCCTTTTTCTGGATGAAAAGCCCTTAATGATGAGGTGTGCCACATAGAAGAATTTTCTGACTGTTATGGTGATGTGGTTATCGAAGGTGAGACCACTGTCCACCTGTGTCCCTAAGTCTCTTATCACACTTTCAGTGTTTAGTGTACTGCCACCTATGCTTTTTCCCAAAGGGGATAACTATACATTTCTTGGCATTGAGCTTGAGTCCATGGCTCTGGCACCAAGCATCTGTTTCTGTAATGCCCTTTTGTAGAGTAGCCGCATCATTTGGAGATTCAATAATGGCTCCCAGTTTGCAGTCATCTGTGGACTTTGTTAGCCAGAGTCCCTTAGTGTTGGCCTGTACTTCAGAGAAGTAGATGCCAAACAAGAGCGGTCACAGGACTGAATCCTGGGGTACTCCACTTGTAACTTGTCTGGAGTTGGATTTAGAGTTGGGTACTTTTACACTGTGGGTTCTGTCAGTAAGCCAGTTGACAACCCATCGAGTGACGTAGGGATTAATGCCCAGCTTAGTAAGTATGGGAGATTGTGTCAAAGGCCTTGACGAGGTCCAGATAGGCTGTGCCTTACCCTCATCCATGGCTCTGGAGACTGATTCAAAGAAGTCCATCAGGTTCAGGAGACAAGATCAGCCCTTCACAAACCCAAACTGGGTGGGGTCCAGTGTTGTTTGGGTAGTTAAAGTCACTCAGGATCAGGGTAAATATTTTAATCTGGATAGATTCAAACAGGTCTAGATAGATAGTTTGGGCATCTTAGGTCAGATTTGGGGGCCGGTAGCTAGCTATGATTTGTATATGGGTCATATTAATGGTTAACTGCACTGGAGTGTCTCCCGTGCATCATACAGTTTGACCAACCTGGAGGTGTGTATGTCTTTAATATATATTGAAACTCCATTTCCTTTGGCTTTACTACCCACAGCTTGGGGTCTGAATGTATGATAGGATGAGTAACCAAGTATGGCTGAGGTGCTCTCCACAGCTTTGAACCAGGTTTCTGTGACTGCGCAGATGTCAGCATTTTCCATGGTTAAGACTGTTTGCAATAAGTGCAGTTTCATGTTTAGACTCTTAGCATTTAGCAGCATGACCTTTAATTTGGGTTTTGTTGCAATTATGTTGGTAGTTTTAACCTCATTACTTACCTGCCAGTATTACCACCTGTGTAGTTTAAATAAGGCCATATTCTTGCCCTTTGCCATCATTGGACCATTTTCAAAAATGCTGAGCCAAGCTGAGCAGTGCACAAACCAGCTATGCTGAGCTGAACAGTGCTTAAGGTGGCAAATGGTAAGCAGTGCTTAGCAGTGTGCAAATCTGCTTAGCTGAGCTGAGTACTATTTAGAATGGGACTTTTTAGCAATGCTCAAGCCAGCTAAACAGATCTGAGCACTGTTAAGTATTGCGCAGACAGTTCCTGCTTAAGCATTGCTTAGCTTGGCTTAGCAGTGCTTAGCAAAACTGAGCTAAGGGCAGACAAACATTTCATTTAAAAAAAGTCAGAATTGAATATGAATTACTTGTTATCGATACATTATTATTAAATGTATATATTTTGCTTAAGCAATAACCAATAATGTTGGTGTGGTATATTAAAATTTACCCACAGTTGTTGTGGTTTAATCATGAGGGCAAAGCCCGAGTGATTAAATAAAGGCAACCATAGGTAAATATTACTATACCACAACCAAGGGGTCAGCTATTGCTATTACACAATGACATTATTTAAGAGAAAATATTTACTTTAATTAAATAAA
The DNA here is from genome assembly GCF_019279795.1 of Protopterus annectens. Lineage (NCBI taxonomy): Eukaryota > Metazoa > Chordata > Ceratodontiformes > Protopteridae > Protopterus > Protopterus annectens. Next base: position 1,566,950,924 of record NC_056746.1, read on the forward strand.
TGTCTTTGTATACCAGTGTTGTGCTGTCCTTCCATGTTTTTTCCAGTATCAGGGGGCTTTTTCTGATGTACTGCATATGCGTATGGGACTTGGGTTCCCACGCATACCCAGTACATCAGTGCTTTGCAAAGGAAGCAACACAGAAAAGAAGGTCTCCATTGCTCCATTTTGTTTTCTATTTTTTTTATATGCAAAAATAAAATGTTGGAGTGTTTAAGGGTAGGAGAGAGAGAGCATGGAGGAAATACAAGGAAAATCAGGTACGTGTTTTTAGTTTTGAATAACGCACATTATTTTCCTAGTATTTTCTCAGTCCTATATCTCTGCTATGTCCAGAGTCCAGATTACATTTTTTTTTTATAAAAAAAAATATATAACTTTACAGTATATAGCAATGGAATAGAGTTGTGGCAACTGGACCTTTTTCCATTGGTATATACTAGGATTTACAATGAACATGCTGATTGGGCTGAACAATCAGCATGCTCATTTTGGGATATCTATGGCCAGTCATTGTACATTTTACGTGACCTCTCCCTATGTGCTTTCATTACATTACCTTGGGGTGTGACCATACTGTATGGGACACTTGTATTTAAATGGGGATTTTCACCTTATATCTCCACTGACATTGGAAATTTGTACCAGCTACACTACCCTGGTTAACAAATATTAATTACTACATCATTACATAAAATAAAAATATATAAAACTGCTTTCCCATGTAAAAGCTAAATGTCCTGTCTTAGTATTCAAACCATGCAGCTACTACATGGATACCATGACTGTAACTACTAAGCTAACAGAGTTGTTGAGATTTTGGCTATATACATACTACATTACAAGCCGTGAATTACTGAAAGTTGGACAGCGCTGTTAGCTAAAGGAGCTGTCCAAATTTCAGCAATGTATTGCTAAAATTTGGACAGCTCCATTAGCTAAGGGAGCTGTCCAGATTTCAGCTATACTTTTGTATATAGCTTCTTCTATAGCTGAAATTTGGAAATTTGAAATTTCAGCTATAGAAGAAGCTATATACAAAAGTGTAGCTGAAATTTGGACAGCTCCCTTTGCTACTGGAGCTGTCCATATTTCTGGTATAGAAGAAGCTATATACAAATGTATAGCTGAAATCCAAACATCTCTGTTAGCTTAGTGGTTAGAGTCACGGTTTAACATGTAGTAGGTGCATGCGTTATATACCAAGACAGGACATTTAGCTTTTACATGGGAAAAGCAGTTTTATTTTCTTTAATTTATTTTATTTAATGATGTAGTACGGTGCTTTTACAATGCAGGGGGTGTGTCACAGTAACTGTCACATACCCCCTGCATTGCATTCAGTTCCCATTCATGCTGTCAGTGTCTGCAGACACTGTTTTCTAATGTAAAGTGCCATATGGCACTTTCACAATGCAGGGGATGTGTGACAGTACCTGTTAGACACAATCTGCATTTATTTTGATTGCTATTAAACTATTTCAGTGTCTGTGGACACAGTTTTCATTTGTAAAGTGCCATACAGCAGTTTGTCAGTGCAGGGGGTGTGTTACAGATCTGCCAGCACTGTAACACACCCCCTAGCACTCATTCAGTATCTGTGTCCATTGCTCTTTCTCAGTAACGTGTCTTCATTAATATGTAAGGCACGCTGCAGAGAGGATGATGCAGACATGGACACCATTCACTCTGTGTAGGATTAATGTTATTCCTACATAGAGTTTATTGAATCCTGGGGTTGATTTTTCTTTCAACTAGCTGTCCAGGTTTGTTTAAAAGACTCAAAATGTATAAGAAAATAAGTTTTTGTTAAGTTTGTATAATAAAATCCTGCCAGAAAAAAAGAAAATAAAGCTAAGCTAAGACTTAGTGCTGTTAGCAATTTGCCATCTTGGTCATGCCCGCAATCACGTTCTTTTGTAATGTACATGAAGTTACAGTTCTAAGCTCCGTTTGTTCTTATGTGTACATCTTGAGGTGGAGAATACAGCTGTGGTATTGTCTTGCATACATAAATTCCCTGAAATACATCTCACATGCAATAACTGCAGTCTGTGCAGTAGCCACACCCTCACTTCATACCTTTTTTTTTTGCCGGGGTGTGGGATTTTCATTCTCACTGTACCTATCTTGCAAGGCTCCAGAAAGTTCTGAAGTTTTGTTGCCCTATCTGCAGATTTTATACTGCTCTCTTTAAGCTGTACAGTGGCTAAAATGTGTAGAAGGTGGCCTAGCAAGATGTTCTCATCCTTGGCAAAACATGCCTATACAGTTTAGACTGCTGCAACAGTGATCTTTTTGAACATCTAATGTTATAGTAACTTAACTTACACAACTGTGCTGTATCAATAGTCTGCTGATAAATGGCACCACCATTCAAAATCCTGCACTCAATATATTTGGCTTCAGAAATGTAGCTTGCTCTCCCCATTACCTTCACATCTGAAGGGGTTTTTGCCAACTTTTGCAGGATGCAGTTTTGATGATTCATTTGTCAGCGTATTATGGTATTACTCTGCACTGTGTATTGTGCTGTTATATTTTTGCCTGTTGTATATCCGTACTGGATAATTCAATTTAATAATGAGCTAATTAAAGCTATCTCTGACTGTATGACTCTTCATCTGAGACAGAGTACTCTTACTGAAGTAAAATAAAAAGCTTTTACTTCTAACAGGGAATTAAAACCATTCTATCTGAAAAAAAGTTAAATTACTGTGACCATTTCAACTGTTTAATAAAAGTCATCTGTGAAATGTCTGCATTACGAAAAATGTGCTGACAACAGGCAACTGCATTTATCAGTTTTATTGCATTTCTAATAAACACAGGAAATGAAATGTTCTGTGAAAAAAATTAATGTTTTAGTTGTTTATATCAATGAAAAGACCTGGAATAAAATGCGCTGTGTGATCAGTTTTTACAGAGTAATTGCTTTATTAATTTGTCTTTGCTTTGAACTATTTTGTATTCGGTGAATGCCAATAGCTTCCTATGCAAAATTGTGTTCTGTGGAGTTTGATTTACTAAATAATAGTGCTGTATGTGTATGAGTCTGGTTATCAGGTATGGTGCTATCATCTGTAACAATTTTCAATATGTCAGCTTTCCATACATTATGTCAGCTTTATACACACACACACACATATACACACACACACACACACACACACACACACACACACACACACACACACACACACATATGTATGTGTATATAGATATAGATATATATATATATATATATATATATATATATATATATATATATATATATATACTTTCCATACAATATGTCAGGTTTACACACATACACACACACACGCACACACACACAAACACACACACACACACACACACACACAAACATATATATATATATATATATATATATATATATATATATATTTATATATGCATATATGTATTTATATAGTTTACTGTCAAAGAGTTATAAGTAAAAAAAAAATCTATTCACTTGATCGAACTGACATTCCGGATTTCACAATGTCACTTGTACAGAATGTTGAAAATCATCACCCCAACATCTGCATTTGACTGTATTCAGAATATCAGAAGGTGACATCAGACCCTTAGGAAGTTGTGCTTATGCTGCCGTATGAATTGTATGTCTACAGAAAAAGTTTTTACAGTTTTGCAGGGGGGTAAGCCCCAATGCACCCCTCATGTGGGGGACTCCCATACCCCCTGTAAATTATAGATTCCAACTCTGCGATAGCACTGCAATGAGGAAAAGGGTAAATTTCCCAATTCCCTGCAGTAGTGCAATCTGATATCAGAATGTCGAATGCACATTAGCGAATGGACACTACCATTCGCTAATGTGTATTTGAATATTTGCAGAACAGCATTACAGAAACTGTAAAGGATGCATTCAGCCATCCCAGTTTTGAGTAAGTGCCATTACACATTTTGATAGTAAAACTATTTATAAATAAATATATATATATATATATATATATATATATATATATATATATATATATATATATATACGAGAGAGAGAGATGATAGCTAGATAGAGATTATAATGTAACATGGCTAGAAATGAAAAAATTGCTAAAAATGATTATTCAAAATTTGTACAGTAGTAATAATATTTACACCTGTTTCTTACTTTATATCAGAATTGCAATGGATTGAAGGTCATGATTTTGAATGGCTGGAATTCTGCATGTGATCCAAAAACAACAGCTTGCAGGAAAAATAAATCCTGTTTTGAGTGGTGGGGGCAACCCTCCCATATTTTAGTCAATATAGAGAATTTCAAGTCCTGTATTCCCATCTCCAAGTTCATTGTATTTTGGGAAAAGGGGAGTTTCTCTTGTAACAACTTCATTTAAAAGTGACATAGTTTTACACTCAATGATGTTTGCAAAAGCATCTGTCACACTTACTGCATACAATCATTGATAAGTCGTCAAAAATTAGTACATACTCCTTCATTATACTGAAATCAGAGAGAAAATAACTGAACCACATAACGCAGCATAGAGAAAATGATTTAATTAGGTTTCTTTTGCTGGCCTGTACCTGAAATGGGCAGTAAATGTAGTGATATGTGTTGATGGAAGTAGGGAAAGAGGAATCATCTGGTAACTCCAAAGATGTACCTTTGAAAAATCATGAAAAATACTAATAGCATCAAAGAATATTCCCTTTCTCTGAAAGTTACTTCTATGATATATGAAAGTGCTGTCCAATATTATCACACTCTGGGTCAAGTTAAAAAAAAACAAGTCATACGAGTCATAGCTAGTCTATTAATAATCTCACTTAGTTTCATTTATTTTGTTTAAAATACTTCAAATTCTAAACACTTTACAAGATATCGGGTGGTATTCATAGTCCCATGATTCACAGAAGTGAAAGGACAATCAGCAAAATGTGGGCTGCACCTATATGCAAAGTGGATAAGTGTAAATGGACAGTGTTGGCTACAGAAAATCAGAGTCCTGCTCTGAGACACTCAAAAGATATTTGCTTATCTTCAGTGGCATAAAGTTGGGTATGTGTGGTGGAAGCTGTATGTATGTAAAGCCTCTGGTTTATTTTTGGATCTTTACTTTGGTGAGAGGACGTGTGAGCCCACACAAGCCTGACTGAGTTTGTTCAAAACAATGTGCACTCAGCACAGTTCAGCACAGCTTTATAGCAGTAAACAAAAATAGCCATAAGGTGACCTTATGAGGACACCATGGGTAGTCTTTTATAAGGTTGGAAAGGGGAAGATAGGAAAGCTAGAAATGAGGGAGAGAGAAGACAAAGGTGACATAGAGAGAAGACACGAAGAGGGTTGTACTGTATGGGTGTGGGATGAAGGGTGCTATGTTTTTGTGGGGGATAAAGACCCCATTTTTGAATTTTTTTATATAATAGGGAAATTGGAGAAGAAGTAATGGAAGAAGATGTAGGAGAAAGACTTGGGCAGAAATTGTGGAATTCATGAAACATGAAGGACAGACAGCCATGACACACTGTGGTCAGCTGACATCAGTGAAGGACACAAGGTATACAAATGGCAGATAAGTACTAAAGGAGGAGGGGGCAGAGGTCTTAAGTAGGGGTCATACTCCAGTATGGAGGACCACAATTATCCCTCCTGTACTGGACCTTCAGAGTGGAGCTCCAATGGTGTAGATGTTGAGGCCTCTTGTGGCACGTTGTCTAGCCATTCAATAAATCATTCCATCATTATCTATTTAATCCACTACAGAGCTCTGGGGAACCAGGCCCTCTTCCATCACTTAATGGATGGAAGACAAGACAATTATTCCTGAATGGGGTGCTGCCACATTACAGGACATGCGCATGCACACAAACAAACAAGCAAACACCCATGAAGTCTCACTCACACATGGTGCATACACCAGCAATTTGGGGAACATACCTATGGCATATCTTTAGAATGAACGTGGAGCATAAATTTAAAAACTATCTGAACAGGGAAGGATATGCAGACTCTGCTCAGAGGACATCCTACATGAGAAATGAAGTGGAGAATCAAGCATTGGGCGGCAGCAACAATAGCCACTGCACAACCATGCTGCTATAGAAGGTATCTTGATTTTCTGTATTATACAATCTGAACTAAACAAGAGCTCTAGTGCTACAATGGCCCATTCATTCCTAACTTCCTCAACCTTCTTATTTTATTGCTTGTTTAAGGTAGAATTATTATTTTTTTTTTACATGCTGTTATGCTGTTATAGTACAAGTGTTGAGGTGTAGGGCCATGCATGTGAGTTAACCTAAAGATTCAAAGATTTTTTTAGGCTAATGACTCAGGGGGCCTTTAGAAGTCTAGCCAAGTTTTTTCAAAAGAATAATGATGTCCTTTATCCAAATAAGATATCTGGGGCCAGGTGTTTATAAGCTGCCTTGGCCCATAATGGACATGGATGCCAGGCCAGGTGTAAATTTCCTATTCCTCATTCACTGGTCTAGGTTGCACTTAAACTGGATAATAGATGAGCCTAGCTTCACATGGATGGGAAGCCTGTTCCATAGGAAGGGCAGTCTCTGGGAAACATATCTGTCTTGCAAGCATGTTTTGCTTAAGTCACAGAAAAAATTCAGGTCTCTAGACCTTGTCTTCCTGGTACTCATTGACTTATGAATAAGTAGGAAATTCATAAGTTTGGAGTTTGTGGATGCCTTGTAAGCCAGGCATAGATCACTCCTCCACCATCTATAGGAGACTGAGCAGAGGGAAAGGGCTTTAAGGTGCTCTGCATAAGACAGGTTTGTTACACCTTATATTCTTTTTGTAAGGAACCTTTGAGGTCACTCTAGTTGCTGCATATGCCTGGTCAGGTACATACCAAAGGGTGCATCGTAATCTATGACTGGTTTTATAATGGTGGAGTACAGTGGGATAATGGCCTCTCTGGACCTAGATGCTTTGCCCTTACTTATAAGTTGCACAACACAAAAGTATTTCTTTACCACTGTGGCCATGTGTTGGTTGAAGGTAAGGCTACTGTCTATGTGCATACCCAGATCCTTGACTACTGGCTCGATTCTTAGGGACGTATTATCAACATGGTAATTAGCCAGGATGATTGATTTCCCAAAGGGTAAAATTATGCATTTATTAGCACTGAGTTTAAGACAATGGTTTTGGCACATTTGCTAGTCAGAGATAGACCTTCGTGAGCAATGCTAGCCCTGGGGGACTCCACTAGTGAAAGGCCTGTTGGTGGAGATGGCCTCACCTATTTTGACCTCCTGGGTCCTATCAGTTTTTTCATTTGGCTATCCAGTGTGTGATAAAGGGTTTATACCTAAATCAGTGAGCTAGTCTACAATGCCTGAGTAGGGTATTGTATTAAAAGCCTTGGCCAGGTTGAGGAAAGCGGTGTGCATAATCATACCTTCATCCAATGCTTTGGTGACCATTTCAAAAAGTCCAGCATATTTAATAGGCATGACCTTCCTTTAACAAAGTTTAACTGTGATGGTTCCAACATAAATTAAAGTAATGTAAAGTAAGGTAAAGAGTTCCTTCTTGCTGAGGTGCTGGTTAGTGGAGTGCATAATGACATTTTGACTGTGTTGCCCATAGTATGGGAAGTGCAGATAATATAATAATGCACTAATGTAATAATGCTGCTTTTTTCTTTTATTTTTGAGCCATTTTCCCCACAGCCAGTCATCAGTCCCCTCACATCTAATTGGCTCATTCCTTCTCCTCATTTCCAAAACCAAAGGTCAACTGTGATGGACCATTCCAAAACCAAAGGTCAACTGTGATGGACCATCATTAATGTAGCAATCGGGTATAGGTTGTATTTTCATTACAAATCCTACTGCCTGTGTCAACTCAACAACAACCCACTTGTAGGCTGTTTATCCAGAAATTAAACATTGTATGTGTGCTTTCAGACGTGCTCACCCCACAGTCAACTCTGGCAGAGGTGAGTGGGTGCTGACCTTTCACTCATTTCCAGTACTGTGTCCACTAAACCACTTGTGGTTGTTTGGGTCTTAGCAAGTATTTCATCCCTCTGCACCATGGATCTGTATATAATAATGTGGTTCTTAAATAGGCAACAAAAGAATTACTTTCAGCTGCTGAGAGATACAAGATGCTAACTTCATACTGTCAGACTTAATAGTGATGATGGAAAGGTTACGCTTAACATTCTCTGCATTGACAGTTCAGAAATATGAAAATGGAAGAAATAAAGTAGAAATGAACAAATATGGGCAAGTCATTGATCAACAACACTTATTCTACAGCTAATGCAGCCACTGATACTATTATACAAAAAATAATAAATATGAATGAGTTAGAATTAACAGGTTTGAGCAGAGAGAGAGAGTCATAGCCTTTTCCTCAATAAACTTAGAAAGTTCAGCTTTAGTTTTCAAGCCATAAAACAGATCCCAAGCTATCATTTCTAGTATGCCAAAATAACTGTTTTGTCCATCAATGAACCTTTAACATAGCTGCTCCCCAGGAATGCAATCTTGGTCTTCAATTATTTTCACTTTTTATTATTTGTCTTCTGATCTTTCTCATCTTGATATAATCCTGTACTCAGAGGTCCTGATTCTACTAGAATCTGTAAAAGTGTACTTACTTTTCAGCAGAAATTGCAAAGCAACTTCACAATGCTATATACTGGACCAACAACAATTGACTTCATCAATACCTTAAAATCTAGAATTATGATTTTTTTAATGCCACAAAAACTTCCAAATAACCCATGCATATACATAAATGACAAATATGGGAGATAATGGCCAGATGTAGCAGAAATGGAATAACTAGGACTAACTTTAGAACCATTTCCTCTTTCTCAAAACATAGTGACAATATTGTCAACAAAACCATTGGAGAGCTTAAACTATGTCACAAAGATTCTCATCTTCTCTCATTCACTGTTCATCTTGCCATAGGCATGAATGTGCTAATTCCTAAAATCTAATATGGTCTCCCACTAAGTATCTCCTGCTGTAATGGCAACTCACAAAAACTTTAGAAGAACAATAAATAAAACTTGCAGATTAGCTTTACTTGCACATTGGCTAACCCATCACCGCCACCTTCTACAATGTATTAAATGGTCACTTATTAATGAAAGGGCAATCTGATACTCTCCATGTATATCTACAAAATTGTTAAGTTAGGGCACTCTTTTCCATTAAAAAAAGACTATAAATCAGACAACAGAATTATACACTCTCCCAGTGATTCATTAATGTCATGGCTTCAATGCTGCCAAACCAACACTCTTTACCTTGCCAACAACATGAGCATCATTGCTAATCAGATATGCAGTGTGAATGACAAGGAGACTCTCATTATGGCTGCAGCACAAGCTCACAGCTAGATTATGGTAAGCTACCTCATGGCCACATCTAAATGCAAGAAGTAATCAATGACTGTTCAAGAGACCCCCCGGCCGTTTATGCATGTGTGCATACACTATTATTTCATGCTGATGTAATCAGCAGCAGCAAAAGCTTACATAAAGATAAGTGCAATGGAAAGGAAAGTAATACTGAAAGTGAGGCTGGAGCTGATGTTACTCTATGTAACATAATCATGGAACAGGTGGAACATACAAGAGAAAAAGGAATTGATAAAAAAAAGAAAAAAAAAACATAACATGACATGGAACATAGTCACAAGAATGAGTAGTAATGTGATATTACAATGGACACCATACCTGACAAGTTAGACATGGACCTTTACTATACCATGAAGGTCATTAAAAACAAAATAAAATATATGTTGCTCTCAGGGGTCAGTGCAACAATTAATTCCGGATGCCAGCATATCCATGGTGTACTGCCATGGTGAGACACTGCAGACATAGTTCATAGATTTGTACTAGGCTAACTGCCCTTGTGGGTCATTTTAAGCCTAGCCAATTACCCCATGTGAGAATCAAACCCTGGACCTTATGTTTGTAAGGCAAATACCTCAACCATTATGCCAAATTCCCACCCTAATGCCATCAGACTGCAAGGGGTCATAAAACACATACCTTTGGAATGTATTTCATATGCAGATGGATTTGAAAAAAAGAGCAAATAATAGTCCTTAGGGGAATTGAACCAAGAACTCCAACACTACAATGTGTCATAGCACTGCATTAGCAAGGGGAGCCACTGCAGCAGTTATTGTGCATGTACAATAAAACTCCTTAAACCTTTGCATATGTAAATGGCTTAATCAAAGAAGTCATTACAGCCATTAGGTTCCCATATCTCCTAACTGCCCACCTCAACAATGTTAGAAGAATTCAGAAGGACAATTATGTTATGAACTGCTAAACTCCCCCACATAATGTATATACTCATTTCTGGTTTGTTTACTTTCAGGGGAATGTAACACATGACTGCACTAAACTAGAAGTATATAACTAAAATCATGCCTATGTCACTGATATGCTGTAGAGCAATGTATTAGCAGAATAGTTTTTCCAATTTGTTCCTGCTATTAATAAACATAATTTCTTCTTCCAATGCATTATTAATCCATTGTTGTCCAATAGGAAGGGTTAGACGAGACCCACTTGTATCCAAAATGAGTTTAAATAATCCATTTTTCCTTTTATTCTGTACCTCTCCAACCAATTCATAAAGCAGGTATTCAAGATATCTTCTTTTTATAAACATTTGCACTAATTTACTGCATTCTTTTATAAAATGGTGCTCCAATGAGACCATCCTAGCTGCCCTTACAAGCTGTTCCTTAACCACAGATATTTTCTGGTAAAAGGTCCGGCAGCTGGAAAAATGTAGGAACACATTTGAATAGGTTTTCTTCCTATATATCCTTGAAATAAATATATTATTTTCCCTGTCTTTTTCTGATAGGACATCAAGATAAGTAACTCATTCCTGATTGGCCTCATATGTAAATTTCAAAAAGTCCTTTGTACCATTAATATACTGAAATAAAATTTTTATTTTCTCCTTATCACCCTTTCAGATAATAAAGATGTCATCCAAATATCTGACATACATCTACAATTTACTGTTAACTTCATCATTATACAAAATAAATTTCTACTTCCACTGTGCCATCACAATATTTTCAAATATTGCTCTGCAAGGTGACCCCATTGCCACCTCTGTTTTTTGTAGACAATAATGCCCTTCAAAATACAAACAATTATTACTGAGCACTAATTCAAATAATTCCTCATATCCAGTCCCTTAGCCAATAAAAATTCAATTACCCGTTCTATTCCCAAATCCTGCAGAATGACTCTGTACCCTTACATCAACAGTCAAAAACACATCATTTGGATTAAATTCATCATTATTCATTTCAAAAGGAAACTCCAAGAATATTTACAAACCTACCTTTCATCCTTAATGAGGGCTTTTAGTTTACTATCAAGATATTTTGCACATGAATATGTTATGGAGTTTCTCCCATCAACAATGGGATGCATGGGTAGATTATTGCCATTCTTATGGAGTTTTGGTACTCCAAAAGTAAAAGGGGTTAAAGGTGACAACATATTTAAATAATTCTAAACATTCACATCTATCCTGTTATCTATAAATAAATCATTTATTTGCTCACTTATACGTCTCTACTCTCCTTTTAGTTGGGTCTTAGTTACTAATTCA